>NC_045442.1:54430387-54432249 GCF_002776525.5 Piliocolobus tephrosceles | reverse complement strand
GGAAGGAAGGAAGGAAGGAAGGAAGGAAGGAAGGAAGGAAGGAAGGAAGGAAGGAAGGAAGGAGAAGAAAGAGTATGTCCAAATGTGGAACATACTCCAACAGTTTAATATAGTGTAATAGAGTCTCAAAAGAGAGAAAGGAGAGAGAATGGAGCAGAAGCAATATTTGAAAACATACAACTGAGAAATTTCTAATAATAATGGAAGATATAAACCCACCAATTCCAGAAGTTCAAGATTCCCTAAGCAGAGTAAGTACAACACCAACAGTAACACCAACAAACCCACCATACCTGAACACATTGTAGAATATGTTGAAAAAGAATGACAAGTTCTAAAGCAACCAGAGGGGAAAAAAGCCCATGTCTTCAGGGGAATGACATTAAGACTGACAGCTAACTTGAAATAAAAATAAAAATTAAAACTATGTGAGGCAGTCATGGAATTGCACCCCTCAGATCTCCCTTCAAGAGATCATTCTGTGGGGTGCTCATCTTATTGACAGCTGCTGCACTGTTGGATCCACTATAACTTTCATATCAAATCGCACTTCCCCTGGGCTATTTCTAGTCAATGAATTAGCTCAATGGAGGTATGAAAATCAGGCTATATTGATAGATGCAGAATTTCTTTAATAGGCAATTTGGCTCAGGAGATCTCTACTGACCTGGCCATGAATTTAACAGACCGGTCGATAGTCTGAGGCTCTTCTGGCCTAATCTTTCCTCGCCTGCCTTCTTTCACAGGTGCTGGACCTGTCTTGGTATCTGAAGGTTCTCCCTGCCTACTCCTCTCCTTCTTCTTTTATCCCTTACAGGCATTTCCCCTGAACAAATTTCTTACATTTTTAATCCTATCTTGGTGTCTGGTTCTCATGGAACCCAAAATGACACACTGTGGAAATCAGGAGACAATGTAATGATATTTTTAAAATGAAAAAACAAAAGGGCAAACAAGACCTCTCAACCTAGAATTATACACCAGTAAGAATATTTCATTCAAATTAAAATAGAATTTGTTGCTAGCTGCACAGCATTGAAGTAAGTACTAAAGGGAGTTCTACCAGCAGAAGGGAAATTTTCTGAGCTAGAAACACAGAAAATTAGAAGGAAATGAAAAACACTGAAAAGAATAGAAATCTATGAATAAATATAAAAGAATACTAACTATTTAAAGCAACAAGGCACAGTGGCTCATGACAGTGATCCCAGAACTTTGGGAGACTGAGAAGGGAGGTTCGTTTGAGCCCAGAGCTTGATTGCAGCCTGAGCAACATGATGAATCCCTGTTTCTATGAAACATACTAAAAAATTAGCCAGGCATGGTGGAGTGTACCTGTAGTCCCAGCTACTTGAGAGGCTGAGGAGGGAGGATTGATGGAGCACAGGAGGTCAAGGCTGCAATGAGCTGTGATTGAGCCACTGTACTCCAGCCTGGGCAACACAGCAAGACTCTGTCTCAAAACTACAAATAAACAAATAAAGCAACAACAATAGCGTCTTTTAGAGCTTAGAATATGTAACATAGTGTAAAATATGTGACAATAGCACAAAATGTAGGAGAAAGGGGCAAATGGAGTCAAGTTTTAAGATTCTTACATTCTTATGTAGAATTAGATTACTAGTTAAGGTAGACTGTAACTAGTTAAGGATGCATGTTGAAATCTCTAGGGCAATGGTTCTCAACTTGGAGCAACTTCACTCAAGAGGCATTTGACAAAAGAAATTTCACTAAAGAGGCATTTGACAAAAGAGAAAGGAAAGGAGAGGAGAGGAGAAGAGAGGAGAGGAGAGGGGAGGGGAGGGGAGGGGAGGGGAGGAGAGGAGAGGAGAGGAGAGGAGAGGAGAGGAGAGGAGAGGAGA
>NC_045442.1:54383917-54430377 GCF_002776525.5 Piliocolobus tephrosceles | reverse complement strand
AGGAAAGGAAAGGAAAGGAAAGGAAAGGAAAGGAAAGGAAAGGAAAGGAAAAGGGAAAGGGAAAGAGAAAGAAAGAGGAAGGGAGGGAAGAAGGAAGGAAAGAGGGACATATACTTGGCAATACCTGAAGACAATTTTGGTTGTCACAATTATGGGTTGGAGGAGATGTCAAAAGTATTCTGCATTGAAACACTAACTAAAAGATGGATATTGTCAGAGAGGATTGAAAAACATGACCCAGCTATATGCTGTCTCTAAGAAACTTACTTCAAGCATAATGATATAGGTAGGTTAAAAGTAAAAGATGCAAAAAGATAGTCTATGTCAATCTTTATCAAAAGAAAGCTAGAGGGGTTGTATTAATATCAGAGAAAGAAGAATGAAGAGCAAAATAATTTACCAAGGATAAAGAGGGACATAATCTAACGAAGAAAGGGTCATTTCACCAAGAAGATACAAGTCCTAAATATGTTTGTTCCTTACAATAGAACTTCAAGTTGCATGAAACTAAAAGTAGAAGCAGACAAATCCCTCATTATAAGTAAAGGCTTGAATTCTCCTTTCTCAGTAATTGATAGAACTAATAAAAAATCAGCAAGGATATTAATAATCTGTAAAACACTAACAACTGATAGGATCTAATTGAAATTTTTAGAACATTCCAGGACCAATAGCAGAATATATATTTTTTTCAAGTGCACATGGAACATTCACCAAGATAAGCAGTATCCTGAGTTATAAAACAAAGTTTAACACATTTAAAAGAATTGAAATAATACAAGGTATATTCTCTGACTATACTAGAATTAAACCAGAAACCAATAATAGAAAGATAGCAGGAAATCTCAAATACTTGACAACACACTTCTAAATAATCCATGCATTAAAGCAAGGGAAATTAGAAAATATTTTGAACTAAATGAAAGTAAAACATATCAAAATTCATCAGATGACAAAGCAGTGCTTAGAGGGGAATTTATAGCATCAAATGCTAACAGGAAGGACCTTGAGAAACTCAAAAAAGAAGAGCAAAATAAACCCAATGCAAGCAGAAGGGAAAACATAATAACGCAGAAATTAATAAAGTTGAAAACAGAAAAAGAGAAAGTCAATACAACCAAAATCTAGTTCTGTTAAAATTAATAAAATTAAAATTGTATCAAAATTGACAAAGAAAGAAGACATACACTACTGATATTAGTAATTAAAGAGAAAATACCACCTAGACCGCAGCAGACACTAAAAGAATAAAGAACTTACATGAGCAACTCCACACAGGAAAATTTGACAACCTAGAAAGAAAAAATGGACAAATGCCTTGAAAACCAAAACTGCCAAAACTCACCCATAATGAAACAGATCATCTGAATAATAGAATAATACAAAAATAAATAAATAAATTGAATTCATACTTTAAAATCTTCTGGAAATAACTGATCCAGCATTTCTATTTGTTTTTTTTTTTTTTTTTTTTTTTTTTGAGACGGAGTCTCGCTCTGTCGCCCAGGCTGGAGTACAGTGGCCGGCTCTCAGCTCACTGCAAGCTCCGCCTCCCGGGTTTACGCCATTCTCCGGTCTCAGCCTCCGGAGTAGCTGGGACTACAGGCGCCCGCCACCTCGCCCGGCTCGTTTTTTGTATTTTTTTAGTAGAGACAGGGTTTCACCGTGTTAGCCAGGATAGTCTCGATCTCCTGACCTCGTGATCCGCCCGTCTCGGCCTCCCAAAGTGCTGGGATTACAGGCTTGAGCCACCGCGCCCGGCCTATTCTATTTGTTTATATTGGTAAGATTTCAGGTTATCTTAGCTCATATATTACCAGCAGTGAAACTCTAAGTTGTCTTGTTTTGTTTTTTAAGCCAATTTGAGTTGAGTTTTATGTTTTGTAAAGGAACAGAAAATAGTGTTATCTCCCAAAGCACATAAGAATTTCTAATATTAACCAACCTGTACCCTTCAGAGAACATTTTGATGTTTCAGAATTCTAAAACATCATAAGTTTGTGGAGCTCAAAATATTATTATAGTTGTTGAGTGTCCATATACAATACTGAAGTGACTCAGAGAAGTAATTGTAGGAAGCCTGGTAGCAGTGGTAGCCCTAGTAGTAGTAGAGTAACAGCACTTGTGGCTAAGAGATATTAAGTACTTATCTGTGGCACTCTGCAAAGAACTGAGTATATGAAATACCATTGTACAGTTTTATACATGAGTAAATGGAAATACAGACAACAAGATAAATAATAAAAACACAGATAAAGTATCAAGTAGAATTTTCTAGAGAATAGTTTTCTTCTCAGCCTATAGCCTGGTTGTGCTCCTCTTGCTCTGGAGAAGAATGACTTAAAAGAATTGTAATTCTTCCCCACCCATAGGAAAATAGCTGAAACAACACACATTTAGTATCCCAGGGAGTACTTCCAGCATGAGAAAAACCAAGTTATGGCAGAATCAAGATCCTGCCAATACTAAAAGTGAGCTTTGTTCTCCAGCCTGGACCTGCCCTTTTTATAAATCGGCCCATAGATTCACCATCTGTATTTGCACGCACACACACACACACACACACACACACACAAAACTAGCAGTGAATGGATGCAAAGTATCTATGGCAGAGAGCTCCCAGCTTAACAAGAGGGCTGTATCAATGAGATGGTCAGTCTTTGAGCTGAGACAACAATGGTCTTCAAAAAGAACACGCACGTTCACCTTGTTCACTTGTTGAAACAGGACCTTGAAAGCACTGCTATGCAGTGTTTCACGGTATGCTTATAAACTTTTGCTAATTTCAAGAAACTACTGCCACTAATCTTCTCAAAATTGATAGGAAAAAATTATATACAAGTGGGCCGGGCATGGTGGCTCACGCCTGTAATACCAGCACTTTGGGAGGCCGAGGCAGGTGGATTACAAGGTCAAGAGATTGAGATCATCCTGACTAACATGGTGAAACCCCGTCTCTATTAAAAAAAAATAAAAATAAATAATAAACAAA
Organism: Piliocolobus tephrosceles; assembly: GCF_002776525.5. Lineage (NCBI taxonomy): Eukaryota > Metazoa > Chordata > Mammalia > Primates > Cercopithecidae > Piliocolobus > Piliocolobus tephrosceles. The sequence goes on along the minus strand of NC_045442.1, from coordinate 54,427,385 downwards.
AAAATTATATACAAGTGAACTGAAAAAACAAACAGATTAGCACCATTTATTTCTACACTTTCTCCATTCTAATAAGGCAATGGTCCAAGAAACCACATTCCTGCCCTTATAAATCAACTGCCAACATGAATGTGATTCTTCAGCTATGAGAAAATGTCTTCTGAAGGGTACAGGTTGGTTAACATTGGAAATTCTTGTGTACTTTGGGAGATAACACTATTTGCTCTGATAAAGACTAGTACTTTTTTCTTCCTTTTTATCTGGACATGTCAAGAATCAGTCATGTCATTCTGCATTTTTCCTTTTTCTTCCTCTCACCCTTGCCTCCTTTGGGATTAATGCCAGTAACATGTTTTCCTGATATAGTGGTGAATGTAATCCAGTATTGATATTCCCTGTGTTAAATAAAATTTTGAGACTTAGGAAAAGTACACATTTAGAAAGAATAAATAAAAGTTTAAATGTGGAGCAGCTACAAAGCAAGAGTATACTAACCGTATCAACCCAAGTGTACAGATTTATGTCTTTTAAATCTTTTCTTGTAAATAAATTCCCTAGTGTTAGGGTTTACACTTCAAATGAAAAGAAGATGGGTGGATAGAAAGAAAGAAGACAGTGAGAGGGAGGGAAGGAAGGAAGGAAGGAAAGAAGGAGGGAGAAAAGAAAGTGAAGTATGGAAGGAAGGAAGGAAGGAAGGAAGGAAGGAAGGAAGGAAGGAAGGAAGGAAGGGAGGGAGGATGGGAGGGAGGGAGGGAGGGAGAAATACAAGCGGGGATTCAAGGCACTTGAGGGAGTAAGCCAACTCTGAATGGCAAAAAATAAACTACAGCTAACTCTGGAATTTCCAGCTACCTATTGGTTACTGTTTGGAGAGAATTATTGACAGATGGAAGTTTACTCTCAGCAAAAAAGCTCCTGTTTTATGAGTTTCGTGAGCTTTATGCCTGGGATACAGATGGTTATCAGTAAATTTTTAGTAAATAAATGCCTGAGTAAATGCATGAATTTTTCTATGTTCATAAAACTGAAGCCTACAAATGTTTAGTGAGTTGCCCAAAGTCAGATAGAAACTCCTAGGTGCTTAAAGTATTCTAGAAGGAAAATTTAAGAAAGCTCACCAATTCAGATCTAAGAGATCTAGGTTCTTGTTCTGGGTTTGTTTTGTCATTTCACCTCTCAGGACCTCTACACTGCAGAAGGCAGAGGTTCATCTATGTTGTTTTCTCTTGTACCTTCAATTCTTAACACAGTGTTTGGCATGTACTAGATGCTCAATAAATATTTAAATACTTACCATTTTCCCATCTGTAATATTTAGTTTGCCTGTATGAAAACTGAGGAGGATGGCCGCAAGGCTTTCTGAGTGTGTCTTCCAATTCTACCCCTCTGTGGGAGAGGATCTCTGCTCCTAGTCGTTTTTCATACCCCACTTTCTAACTTCCACTGCTACAGTTGCATGGGAAGGCAAATACAGGTGGGTGAGGTTCCAACATCCTTTCTCCAATGTTATATCATCATCCCTCTGAGCTCTTATTTCCACAAGAAAAACCACAAAAACACAATCTTAATGGAAAACAGTGAATCAATCAATTACTTCATTGTCTATTTTGTAAAAGTAGTTCCAGAATCACCACAGACCTCCCAATCTCTCAACCTCAGCAGCCAAAGATTCCCAAACTTTCACATTAGGTGTTCCAGCCACTCTTCCCTAGAGGGATACCCAAGCCCCTGTGACATTCCTTCTCCTTGTCTTCTGTGGGAGCAGACGGGAACTAAACAGCAATAAGCAGCCTGGGAAAAAAATAGCAGTCACAATGCTCCATTTACTATAGGATGGTGTCTTGAGGGAAACTTAATTCTCCCATACTCCTAAAGGAAGACCTTCTCCCTCCTTTCATGACAATTTCCTAGCCAGAAAAATAGTAGCAAACCCTGTACCACAAGCAGGAGAATCTGCGCAAGTGTCAGCATAGCCTTCCTGTGGTTCGAAGACGGAAAGGGCTCACCCATCCAGAAGATCCATGTTTCTCCTCTTTTGACAACTCCCTTCCTGAGGAGGAACAGCCCTGGCAATGGCTATTCCTCTGTGACTGTGGAGTAATGTGGAGTATTCTGAGAAGGGCCCTGGTCAGGAGTTCAAGAATCCAATTTACCTCTGACAGACTATGTGACTTTGGAAAACCCATTTTCCTCCAAGCTTCAGATTCCTCCATTTCTTAAAATGTATTTTCCCTTTTAAATGATTATAAGATTCCTTTTTAAAAACATGTTTCTTATTTCATAAATAATACACGATCTCTGTTGACATTTTAAAAATATGGATAAATTAAAAGAAAAAATAACAATAATTCACAATCTTACCACCTATTAATTGTCACTGTTAGCATTTTTATGTATTCCTTTTGGTGAGACTGCTTGGGATTTTAGCATCACTGAATATATATCTCCCAGTGAGAGTTGTCTCTTCAAAGCCTTTCCAACCCTTGCACATGTACCAACAATGCTGCCCATAAATTAGGAGGTTGGGGAACTGCTCTTCAGTAACTCACTCCCCGTAGACTGTGACTCCGTCTTTGGAATGTCCTTGGTAATCGTAAGTCATCTGAGGGTGGTAGTGATTATTGGAAGAGTCATTTGAAGACAAATTTACATGATTAGAAGAATGATCAAGCTGGAAACCTCCATTTGTTTTTCTTTATTTTAAAGTCATTCCTATAAAGTTTAAAGCCTTTTTCATGTTTCTCTGGTGTTCTCAAAATTTTTGATGCTTAAGTTTACAGAAGGAGAAGAATAAATTTCATTAGTTTGGAGCAACGTTTCTCAAAGTAGGTTCTATAGCACAGCAGATACTGGAAATGCCCTCCAGAAAGAGAGTTCTGTGATCAAAGGAGATTGGAATGAGCTACACAATCCATCTGTTTCCTTAAAGACTCACAAAGAACACTGAATATATTAAAAGCTCTGAGATTTCTCCACAAATAAAGACCTTTAACTTTAATTAGGTGTGGTTTCCAAATAGATCAGCTGAAGAACTTGGGAGGTGTCGTGAGACTTATTCACTATCACAAGAACAGCACAGGAAAGACCTGCCCTTATGTTTCAATTACCTCTCACCAGGTCCCTCCCACAACATATGGAAACTATGGGAGCTATAATTCAAGATGAGATTTGGGTGAGGACACAGCAAAACCACATCACATGTGAAATATAAGAGTGGAAGCAGCAGTGGGAAGAGCCTTGTAGGCACTCCCAGTCTCCAGTTCCAGTACAGAGAAGCCATCCCTGACTATGTCTCCCAGGGGCCCTTGGGAAAGCAGCCTACAGAACTAGGGAGGAGTCGCAAGGTGACTCCTCCAATGGAAATTTGTAATAATTTTGACAGGGCATGAATTTTCTTGAGCAGAATTCAGGATGGGGGCAAATGGGAATTGCTGCAGATATGAGTGCAGGAGCTGCTGCTGACATTGTGGGCAGAGAGGGAGGAGCAAGGCCTGAAAGCCATTCTTGCTTTCTTAATGGGGAAGCTATGGCCTGGGGAAGGTCTGAGTTCCACATGCAGGCTGCCTGGATCTAAAGGCAGTGCTGTTGGCAGGGCACTGTGGGAGTAAGACTGGCCTCACTAACTACATGGGAGCTGGGTGAAGCCTTTCACTACCAGCTATCCCCCACTTCTGTGGCAAACTATATGACACAACAGAGGCAGGCATAATGCCCTCTGGAACATATTCCCATTGGCCTAAGAACTATCCCCTAATCCCTCACAGTGGCCATGGCAAGCCCCACCCAAGGAGAGTCTACACCCAGACCCGCCTAAGCCTGCCCTCACTTTAATGGTAGTTCTCTACCTGGCCTGGTAGCTGAAGGTAAACACATAAACTCTTAGGAGCTTTATGGACCCACTCATTGCTTGAGAAACCAAAATACTTCCCCTGGCCAATTTAGGGCAAATGCAAATCCCACTGCTAATACCACAGCTGTTGCTCTCTTGAAAGCACCACCTCCTGGTTGAAGGCCAACCAACTCAGGCCATTACAGCAACTCATGACAGAATAACCTTGCTCCCAGGAAGGAGAAAACTACAGCTAAAACAACTGCCTGAAATATCGCAACTAACTAGAGATCCTGAGGGTGTCCACATGACAACTTTACTGCTAGCAAAATCAGCACTTGAGAAAGCCAGTGCACTAAACATATCTACAATCAAGGACTCTCACAGAGTCTCCTTCACTCCCCTGCCACCTCCACCAGATCAGGTGCTAGTATCCATGGCTAGGAGACCTGAAGATGGATCACATCACAGGACTCTTTGCAGACATTCCCTAGCACCAGCCCAGAGACATTCCCCAGCACAAGCCCAGAGCCTGGGAGCCCTGCTGGATGGCTAGACCCAAAAGAGCAATAACAATCACTGCAGTCTGTCTCTCAGGAAGCCCCATGCCTAGGGAAACGGTATGGAGATTCCTTAAAGAACTAAAAGTAGAGGCCGGGCACGGTGGCTCAAGCCTGTAATCCCAGCACTTTGGGAGGCCGAGACAGGCGGATCACGAGGTCAGGAAATCGAGACCATCCTAGCTAATGTGGTGAAACCCCGTCTCTACTAAAAAAAAAAAATACAAAAAACTAGCCAGGCGAGGTGGCTGGTGCCCGTAGTCCCAGCTACTCAGGAGGCTGAGGCAGGAGAATGGCGTGAACCCAGGAGGCAGAGCTTGCAGCTTGCAGTGAGCCGAGATCCCGCCACTGCACTCCAGCCTGGGCGACAGAGCGAGACTCCGTCTCAAAAAAAAAAAAAAAAAAAAGTAAAAGTAGAACTACAATTAGATCTAGCAATCCCACTGCTAAGTATCCATCCAGACAAAAAGAGCTCATTATATGAAAAAGACACTTGCCCATACATATTTATAGCAGCACAATTCAGTTGCAAAAAGACAGAAGTGGCCTAAATCCCCATCAATCAATAAGTAGATAAAGAAAATGTGGTATGTATATACTGTGGAATACTACTCAGCCATAAAAAGTAATGAAATAGTGGCATTGACAACAATCTGAATGGAGTTGGAGACCATTATTCTAAGTGGAGTAACTCAGGAATGGAAAAGCAAATATTGTATGTTCACACTTAAAAGTGGGAGCTAAGCTATGAGGACACAAAGGCATAAGAATGATATAATGGATTTTGGGGACACAGGGAGAAGGGTGAGAGGAGGGTGAGGGATAAATAACTACCCATCAGGTAGAGCGTTCACTGCTCGGGTGATGGGTGCACCAAAATCTCAGAAATCACTACTAAAGAACTCATCCATATAACCAAAAACCACTTGTTCCCCAAAAACTATTATAACAAAGTATAAATTTTATAAAATATAAATCAATATTTTTAAGTGTGTGGCTATACTAGTGGGATAAAAAGAAGAATTAACAAGAAAGAGTACATTCAAAGCAGAAAGCAACCCAAAAGCCATTGTTTATTACGGGTCATCTACAAGTCTCTAGTAGCAGACAGCTTGGGATTAATGGCCCATGCTCAAGTGACAAAATACAAACCCTGAAACCAGTGCATTATGGAAGGTTGATCCATAGGCCACTGAATAAATTCAGGAGCTCCAAGAGACAGTTAGGTCAATAGATGAAGTAGGGGAAAGATAAACCACAGAGAAGTGGGTGCTGAAAAAACTACTACCACTACTACAGTAAGATATCATCTCACCCTAGTTAAAATAGCTTATATCCAAAAGACAGGCAATAACAAATACTTGCAACCATGTGGAGAAAAGGAAAAAAACCCTGTACAGTATTGGTGAGAATGTAAGTTAATACAAGCACTATGGAGAATAGTTTGGAGGTTCCTCGAAAAAACTAAAAATTGAGCTACATATGATCCAGCAATCTCATTGCTGGGTATATACCCAAAAGAGAGGAAATCAGGATATCAAAGAGATCTCTGCATTCCTGTTTGTTGCAGCACTGTTTACGATAGTTAGGATTTGGAAGCAACCTAAGTCCCATCAACAGATGAATGGATACAGAAAATGTGGTACATATACACAATGGAGTACTATTCAGCCATAAAGAAGAATGAGATTCAGTCATTAACAACAACATAGATGGAACTGGACATCATTACGTTAAATGAAATAAACCAAGCACAGAAAGACAAATATCACATGTTCTTACTCATTTAAATGAGACTCAGTCATTTGCAACAACATTGTTGGAACTGGACATCATTACGTTAAGCGAAATAAACCAGGCACAGAAAGACAAATATTACACGTACTTACTTACTTACTGATTTGATTTCTAAAATCAAATCAATTGAACTCACAGACATAGAATATAAACAGATGGTTACCAGAGGCTGGGAAGGGTAGCCTGCGGTTGTAGGGGGAGGTAGGAATGGTTAATGGGTACCAAAAATAGTTAGAAACAATGAGTAAGACCTATTATTGGCCAGGCATGGTGGCTTATGACTGTAATACCAGCACTTTGGGAGGCTGATGTGGGTGGATCGGGAGGTCAGGAAATCGAGACCATCCTGGCTAACACGGTGAAACCCCGTCTCTACTAAAACTACAAAAGTTTAGCTGGGCATGGTGATGCACACCTGTAGTCCCAGCTACCCAGGAGGCTAAGGCAGGAGAATTGCTTGAACCCAGAAAGCAGAAGTTGCAGTGAACCAAGATCGCACCACTGCACTCCAGCCTGAGTGACAGAGTGAGACTTCACCTTAAAAAAAAAAAAAAAGAAAGACCTATTATTTGATAGCACAATAAGGTGACTATGGTCAATAACAACTTAATCATACATTTTAAAATAAAAGAGTATTGTCCAGGCGTGGTGGCTCACATCTGTAATCCCAGCACTTTGGGAGGCCGAGGTGGACAGATCACAAGGTCAGGAGTTTGAGACCAGCCTGACCAACATGGTGAAACCCTGTCCCTACTGAAAATACAAAAATTAGCTGGGCAGGGTGTGCACACCTGTAATCCCAGCTATTCAGGAGGCTGAGGCAGGGGAATCGCTTGAACCTGGGAGGCAGAAGTTGCAGTGAACCAAAATCATGCCATTGCGCTCTAGCCTGGGTGACAGAATAAGACTCCATCTCAAAAAAAATAAAATAAAATAAAAGAGTAGAATTGGATTGTTTGTAACTCAAAGGATAAATGCTTCAGAGGATGGATACCCCATTCTTCATGATGTGCTTAGTTCACATTGTATGCCTGTATCAAAACATCTCATGTACCCAATAGGTATGTACACCTGCTATATACCCACAAAAATTTTTTTAAACTTTACAAATTAAAAAAAGAAGAAGAAGAAGTAGGTGGTGGAAACACTTGGCTATCTCAGTCTTAGGTCTACATGGTACAGAATAAAAGAGAAAAAAAAAACCCTGATAATTTCCAGCTCACACAGTTCTGGAGCTAGAACTCATACTGCCAAAGCAGCCAAAAAAAAAAAAAACCTAGCTGGAAAAATTATGCTAAAAAATCTTCCAGTTGATGGTGCCATAAGCACTCAATAGAAGCAAAACCAATTATCTATTGGGTAGTAAACTCAAAAACAGGCCTCAAAGATGTTCCAGAGGGATATTAGTACATAATTTAAAAAGTCACTAAGCACACTAGAAAACAGGTCATCAAAAGCTACAAAATCAGTCTGAGACAAAAGATGCTGAAATGATTAGATACCACATATAAAATAAGTTTTAAAAACTATAAAAAATAGTTGAAGTATCAACATTGATGAGAAAAAGAGAAAAGATACAAATAAAGTGTCTAAAAATAAAATTTAATTATTAAAATTTGAACCTTGAAGGAAGGTTTAAATGTTGGTTTAGACACAGCTGAAGGGAAAATCAGTGATCTTGAAAATATACCTGAAAAAATTACATAAAATGAAGCACTTTACATGAAGAGACTGACTAATACACCACAATAGTGGGAAATTTCAATGTACTTTTCTCAGTAATTGATAAACAAAGCATATGAAAAATAAGTAAAGATATGGAAGATTTGTACCACATAATTCACTAGTTTAGATTTTTGTGAACTGACTGCTTCCTGAAAGAAATGACAGTATCAGCTGCCAGTCATCTCTTAGTGTGAATTATTTTAACTGATCCTTTTCCTATGACAGGTAGCTTAAAATGATTCTGAGCAAAGAGGATTTTAAACATATCTCCAGCCTCACTTCCTTCAAGAAACACTCCCATACAACTATCCAGCAACTAGCTTTGGTGAGGCTTCTGGTAACTTGATATTGGTTACTTTGTGTAATTCTAGTTATTTTTTATTTTTTGTTCAGCTTCCAACATAATGTTAACACATGCCCATGATTAAAAATGTGAAAACTACAGATAAGCCCTCACCAAAAAGGAAAGGAAGAAAAGTGACCCATAGGCCGGGTGTGGTGGCTCACACCTGTAATCCCAGCATTTTGGGAGGCTGAGGCAGGCGGATCACAAGGTCAGGAGATCAAGACCATCCTGGCTAACACAGTGAAACCCTGTCTCTACTAAAAAATACAAAAAATTAGCCATGCGTGGTGGTGGGTGCCTGTAGTCCCAGCTACTTGGGAGGCTGAGGCAGGAGAATGGCATGAACCCTGGAGGCGGAGCTTGCAGTGAGCTGAGATCGTGCCACTGCACTCCAGCCTGGGTGACAGAGCGAGACTCCATCTCAAAAAATTAAATTAAATTAAATTAAATTAAATTAAATTAAATTAAAAAGTGACCCGTAATCCTATCAGTCCTATATAGATAAGCATTGCTAACATTTTATTATATATAGTCTTCTCATTTTTTAATGCATAATTTTATTCATTCACTGTTTAGCATTCATCGTGTGCTTCACACTGTCCTAGCACTCAGCAAAGGTAATAAAAAGTCAAAGTTCCTGTCCTCATGGCACTTACATTCTCACATTTTTATATAGGTAAATATTCATACTTTGAATTTCAAAACCAATAAGAGGGAAAAACCAAATGGGATGATCAGTAATTATTGATGTTATTTGTGTATCTGTTATTTTCTCACTGACCAGTTCCTTAGAACAAGATGGCATTAACCATGGTGTTCTTCATATCACCTGGCAGAGCAACTGCTTATAGAAGACACTTAACAAAGTTTTGTGAATACAGAAATTGAGAAGGTCAAAGGGAGCAAGGAAAAGGAAAGAGGGCTTTGGAATCATGGTTCCCTCTCATCTTTGGGCAGGTACTAGTTTAATGATAAACCAGCTCTCTGGATGGGAGGGAGAGAAACCCTGATTTGTAGCGTTTACTTATTTCTTTGGTCTAAATACTCACACATGGGCAATTTCAAGCTTCCAATGTTACATCACTGAATATAGAGTTTAGAAAAAATGCTTGTAATTGACTCTCATGAGCTGGTACAATTTGGCTCCAGCACATCATGGCTTGGCCCTCATTGAACCCTTGCATCCTCTACCTCTTAAGAGTTCCAGCAGTGAGTGCCTTGGGGAATGGGAGCTCTCTCGGGAGGAAAAAGGGAGCACAGAGAGAGAAGGCTGGGATGCCAGAGACCAACCTCACCAACTCCTCCTTTTGGTTGAATCTGTTTTTCTTTTCAGAATCCTTCTAATATTTAGGTAATCAGAATTTCCTAGAACAAACAGAAAACTTACCATGCACAATACTGTGGTGTTGCATGGGACACAAAAACACAGAGACACGATTCCCATTCTCCACAAGCTCACTATGTAGTGGGAAGAGGATCAGAAAGGTTGCTAAGTTATCATTTTAAAAACTGGTAGAGAATATTAACTTTCTCAAAGATATAATTTCTTGTGGGGTTTCAAACTCATTATAATAAGGGCTTTTGTCTCAGAAACATATAAAATCAAAACTCTTACTCTGCCACTTACTAGTACTATGATCTTAAGCAATTGATTAATAACTCTATGTCCTTGCTTCATAGATTGTTGTGAGAATTAAATGAGACAATGTGTGGAAATTCAATGCATGGTGCCTGGCACACAGTAAGATTCAACAAATACTAATAACAGTATTACTAGCAGTAGTGTTTGTAATACCATATAAACAAAGACAACAAAACATAAAGCCTGGGGCTATGTTTTAGCCAGTTCTCCAGAGAAACAAAACCATTACGATATGTATATACATAGAAAGAAATTTATTTTAAGGAATTGGCACACATGATTATGGAGGCTAGCAAGTCCAAAATCTGCAGGGAAGGCCATTGGGCTGGAGACCCAGGAAGAGACGATGTTGCAGTTCAAGTCTGAAGGCCATTTGTTGGCAGAATTTCCCTCCAGAAGAAAGTCAGTTTTTTGTCCTATTTAGGCCTTCAACTGATTGGATGAGACCCACTCACGTTATGTGATGAGCACTCTACTTTACTCAAAGTCCACAAATTTAAATGTTAATCTCATTCAAAAGTACTGTCACAAAAAATATCCAGAATAATGTTGAACACATATTTCAAAATTATTAAAATATGCGTCAACATGGCCCAGCCAAGTTGACACATAAAATTAACCAACATGGGCTGATTATTTCAGGGACTACCCTGCAATAAGGTTTTATTAAATTAATGGAAGATAATATCAGAGAATTATTGTTTTTTGGAGGGCATTGAGAGCCAGGCTGTGGGGTTTGCACTTGATTTTATGAATGATAAAAATCAGTAAAGATTTAGCGACATGATCTGAGTTGCATTTAAAGAAGATCAAAACTGAATTATTGCCACTTGCCCAGACAGGCTTGGTAACTTCTGCTGATATTTAGATAAATAAAGGCAATAGTGTGTGTAGTCACTGGACCTGGATGGTCAAGAATTTGCCTTCAGGGATCTCCCTTTGGCCTTATCCCCAGGGATGATTTTCCTCCAAAACAGGCAGTGTATGTTTTCCTGAAGCTATACAAGTCTTTTCCCTTTCTTATTTTGCTATTCCTTGGCTAGCAGAATCACTCTAAAAATAACCTTTAAAAAGATCCCAAACCAATGAGTATAAGAGTTATCTAGGAATCAAGGAGACATACTAAGGCTCAGCAAGATAAGCCTGCTTCTCTGGCACAGCCTGTAATTTGTTTTTCCAAGTTTGGTGGTAACCACGTCATTAACAATAGTTTTACACATTTCTGACTAACTTATGTAAGAGGCACTGTTTTTCAACTTTGTTGACACATGAAGCAAATAAGCTGTTGGAGAAGTCTGTTGCAAAACTGGAAACAAAATGGATCTCAAATAGTTTACAACGGCTGGGAATCAGGGTTTGGGAGGTGGCCCAAAAATCCCTGCTTCCTGTCAAAAGCACATTCAGCTCAGTGGGATACGTTTGTCTGGTTGTGATACGTAAGTGGTCTCCGTGGTGTATTTACAGTTGAAATTTTCACTGATTCCTGTTATTTCAGACTACATACACCCACACAACTATGGTTACTTAGAATCCCTAACTGGAACACATCAGGAGTAATTGCGTTGGTATGCCATCTTTTGTTGATAATTGGAAACTTTTGGATGCAACACAAGAAGTTAACAAATTCCCTTGAACCTAGCCATATGTCTGAAGAGTTGTAGCACAATAATTTTCTGCATATCACTAGCTGGAACTCAAGAAGGACTTTTGACTACAGCACAGGTCTAGCCTTAATGGTCTTTAGAATATTATTTCATAAACAGAAACAAGATTCTTGCCTGATGAATTATTCATAGACCTGGATGAGAACTCATATTGCACAAGATCTATTCAAAGGGCCTTTCTTTTATTAAACTACAGTCAGGCCGCCAGGCAAAGATAAAGGTTTCTGTTGCAAGGCAAATTAAACACCCCCATGCAATTTATCATGTGTACTGATTTAAACTGGAGGACTCAATGGGATGTTAAATATTTTCCACGTCTGATTATAAAAGTGACAGAGGAAACACAGATGGAGATGATTGTGCTTTGGATGAATCTGGGAAAACTAGGAGAGTTTATTATTTAGTATATCACATTTCCCTCCCTTAAATACTAGTGAAGGAGACATTCTCTAGAAAAAACTGTTAATCAGAGATTAGTTGTCAAGATGAGGAGGCAAATTTAATTTACAGCATATGAAAACAAAAATCTAAACAGTAGAGATAAATACAGCAAAAGGTTTTTTAAAAATACCCTGATCCTGGGTATATATCAAAGGCAAATTTATGTAAGGAAAAATGGTATATGAGTTATTCAGATGATATGAAATACCAACATGATCAATATCAGATGAGCTCAGTAAAAGCCAGGATGGTAGAAACTTCAGTAGGGCTTTGAGCAGGTACATAATTTAGTGGAAGGGAAGGACCATGGTTAACCTGAAGAGCTTGGGACTGTGAACTAAGAGAAAAATCTCCCAGTCTTATTTTGCCCCTAACAAGCTATGTGACATTGGGTAAGTCATTCATCCTATCTAAACCTCAGTTTCCTTATCTGTAAAAAGAGTTGGCCAGGGTAAATTATTTAATCTCCCTATGATGCCAAAATGTAACTTTCTGCTCTTTCCCGTTTTTCCCATATTTCTGGTCCTATATCAGAAGAAGTCAATGTTTTTAAGAAAATCAATAGTATATGATAACAAGATTTTATACTGAAAGCTACTTGCAAAGAAATGGCTTTATTCATTCAGCCATTTATTCATTCTTTTGTTAATTCAACAAAAACTGATTTTGAAACCCAGCACCTATTGTAAACCAGATACTGTAGTATCCCACAAAGGTCTTCCCATATAAGGATAAAGTGGACTCATGGCCTACCTTAAAGGAGTTTATAGTCTTATGGTAGAGATGGACATATCAAGATAATTTTAATCAAAGGTAGATCTGAATAATAGAGGTAAGCACAGAAGGCTTTAGGAGGGAAGAGGAAGTACTGTATATCCCCTATTTGGGATGGTGGAAGGCTTCATGGAGGAGGAGACACCTGAGCTACAGGATGAGTAGAGGTTAGCTAGTTTATGTAGAGTAGAAAGATGGTCAAAATATGAAAGAATAGAAGCAGAAAGTGTTAAAAAGCTGTTAGGAGTTATTAGCATGTAAAGCACAAAACAAGGAATGGCAGCATAAGATATAAGTTAGGACTAGATAGTGGGGATTCTTGTGTTCCTTGTAAAGGAATTTCATTTTACCCTCATAGACCAACGTTTCTCAAAGAAGTCTATGACCCTCATGCACCAGAATCACTTGGGAATCTTATTTTTTAAATAACAATTTTTGGTTCTAACCTAGACCTACTGATTCACAATTTTTAGGGATACGGGCTGAAGTTTTGTGTTTTAAAACAAGTATCCTAGCATTTCAGATGCAACCTAAAGTTTGAGAATCACTTGTATTAGATGTTTTTACATCTATTATTTTTACTTATTCTCCACCCTCATATTATGAGTTCTGGGAGTTGGGGTTCAAAGATTTCATTTCCTAGGAGAATTGATGGGAACAAGATGGATATTGTGTGCTTAATAAATATTGAGCTGATGGACGGATGACTATGCCTAGGACAGAGAATAAAACTGGGACTTGGGTGCCAGAAACTGCTTCAAAGTGGCAATTTAATCTTTATATCCAGGCAAAATGTCAAGGCTAAAGACTGAGCTGTAAGATGAGATGTAACAAACACTAGCAACTGAAAACACTTCCTAAAACTGTTCTCTATTCTGCAAAATGAGAGTAGTAAAATCTTTCAAATGACTGCATAGAATCTGAGATGCTACCTTACTTGTCAGTTAATAGGTTAAACTGCCACAGTTTCACAAATGCTAGTAGAAGACACAAGACTCTAGGATCAGAGATAAAAGACAGTTTATTGATTTATGGCAACAACTGTAGCCAAAGTATCAGCATTTTTGTGCCAGTGTCCCAAGCCCCCGTTTCCACAGGGAGACGCACAGAGGGTTGCATTGCAAAAGAGAAACCCTGAGTTTAGGAAACCTGAATCTTCTATAGTGGTCAATAAACATGCCTGTTCTTTGCTCTGACAGGAGACACTATCTCTATCTTCCAAGGATGTTTGTTATGCACACATCCTTAAAATAGTCTGCAACAAAGAAGAGCAAATGCTTCACTCACAAGATGTGCAGAAATGCAAGAGACCCACAGAGAATTGTCTCCCCATAATGTATAACTCACAGAGTGATATAATTATATGGAGTAAAGCATATAAATTATGTATTATTTAATTAATTATTTTATTTAATAGCAAAGTGTTTAGTGGATAGACATAGCTCAGGAAAAGTAACTACCATTTTTACTGTTACAGTAATTGTTATTTTTGGTTTTGTTGTTGCTGTTAAACATTACTCAACCTATAACTGGCTTGCGATTTACCTATTAGCCTGCAACTTACTTTGACCAGGAAGAGAATTGATCCAAAACCTTGGAGTAGGGTGGATCTTGCAAGTGGGGTAAATGGCCACGGCTAGGTGAAAGGAGAGTAAAATGGGCAGTGTGGCCAGTAGAGATGTGTCCCTTGGGAATTTCAGTGAGGGCCAGCGTGCTCAGTTCTCTGCAATCTGAGGTTACAGGGTAAGTAATAAAACAGGTAGCTGCTGCCATCAAGTACCATGGTGATAGAAATTTTAGAGACTGTAATCTCTGCTATTTAGTTCCCTTCCCTACCCAAGCTGAATCTGAAGTTTTCTAACATGACATCCCCTACCCGGAATGCCTTTCCCTCCCTTCTCTACCATCTGTTTTCTGGAAGGTAGCATATAATGGAAGTCCTGGATTTAAATTCAAGCTGTGTAACTTTCCAAAACTCTTTTTAAAAACATAAAACAGAATAACTGACATTTAAATATTTTGTATTTCCGCTACCTAGAATGAGCTGTATGCAAAGTGATGGGTTTTGACATCCAGGCTTCAGGCTCTGAGGTCCAGCTTCTGGTGTCCACTGCCCAGGAATGGTTTGCTTAGAATTTAGAATATAGGTTTTACTACTTCTTTATCTGTCCAAACCATATGGAATGTATGGTCTTTGTTTAGCATCTTCATAGATTCTACTCTTCTCATCGAAATACCCAAATGGTATTTTCTAATAGTTCAATACCCTGTTATGGCCAAAATTTTCAATCTATCCCAGAAGCACATGCCAACTCCTTGGTGATAGGTTTGTCTAATGTACAATTTAAGGACAATTACAGTGTACTCTTTTCAGAAGTTAGTATTGGTCATTAAGTCATTTCCCAGCAGAAGTGGTTCTTTTCTTCTAGGTCCTCTTGATTCATCATGAGGTATTTGCTAGCTATCTCTTAGGACACAGCAAAATTTGGGCCTGTGATAGAGTATGACTTTTTAGAATGTTCACTAGGCTGGAGCTCAAGACTCAACTTTGTCACTTCCTAGTTCTCTGGGAGGCAGTATCTAGGAAGGAGGAAATTGGGCAGCGAGTATTTGAATCCTAGCTATTCATGAACTGGATGACTTCTAGCTGATCAAAAACCCTTTCTGAGTCTCATTTTTCCCATTTGTAAAGTGAGAATGATAATGTCTGCCTGGTACGGTTTTCTGTGAGTAGTAAATGAGGTGCATGTCTAGTACGGTGCTTATTATATTATAATGGGCATTCAACAAGGGTGACATCCATACCAGCCCTTAAGGCACTAATGAGACCCCAAAAGGGTTGAAATACTCACATGCCCATGGGGTCCAGCACAAAACTGAAGTGAATGAGAATAAGTAAAACAACACTGCAACTGTGAAGTTACAAGGCAACTAAGAGTTGGCCTCAACACTGGGAAGAAAACAGGGAGTACTTATGGCAAACTGAGGAGAGTGTGTTTCATCTAACACACCCACCACACCAACCCACTGATGCCCCAAATAAGGACAAACGCATATTGACAGATCTTCTGGTATTTCTAAAGAAGCCAGAAATCTAGACTTTTAGGTAAAGTCTCTCAATTTTTAAATATTGGCTCACTGAAAAACAAACACACACACAAACAAACTTGGATCCCAAACAAAATATTCCTATAGGCTTAATCCAGCCTACTGATGAGGAGGCTCTGTTCAATCACATTCACTTGACATCACTTAAATCGTGAGCTCATATTGCTCCCTAGCTCTTTTATATTATTATGTAATTTTCGGCGCTTAAGCTCTGTCTCCAATTACATCTGTTAAGTCACTTGAATAAGATATTTGAGAGTAGGAATAGTGTCTTGCTCAGGAAATATCCACAGTTGGTAAACTCTCCTTTGGGTGATATCCTTTAAGATCTTAAAATGGGTTCCTTCCCTCCAGAAGAACGTGTTGACTTCTTTTTGCCATGAAACGGGAATACAACAGCTGGCTGCCTCTGGGAGGTTGAAAATAAACAGGTTCAGAAGCTCTGAGAACAGCAAATGGGCGTTGTAGGTGGAGAAACAGCCCAAAATAAATACAGCTGTTGAGGCGGAAAATTCTATTTACTTTGGCTGTTTCGAGGTCTACACTGAGGAAGGGAGAGTTGCTATTCCTGAGACTCTCCATATACCAGCAACGGGGGACCAATTCGGGGCAGGTCCCCAGTGCAGGACACATTCATACTCATCATTTCAGTGCATACTTGATGATGAGCAGATCAACCGGGTATCTCAAATGAGGGAGGATATTTGTTAAAAATGAAAATGATGAGTGAAGGCCTCTGTACAGGATGGCCTATATTAATGTCTTTCCTGGTTTGGATTGTAACTCACGTTGAACATTCCTTAACAATCAGGTTTTGTTTGCTAAATAGACATAATAGAAAAGACACTAGCTCGGGAGGCAAAAAATCCAGGTTCTAGCATCAGTTTGCTAACTAGCTGTATGACCTTCATGAATCATTGCAATACTCTGGGCTTCCATTTGCTCAAACATAAAGTGAGAGATTGAGAGAGAAAATCTCTAGGGAGTCCATGAGAAGAGTGGAAAGGGTATGGGATGAAGACTAGAAGGTTTTCATTTATGCCCTGACTCTGATAACTCTCTCCAGTGTGACCAAGGATGGCAAAACACACAATCTGCAAATCTCTGTCTTTACCTGTGCCAGGCAGGACTAAGCACAGTCCTCTTCCCCATATTGCAACTGTGAATGAGAAAATGCAATTTATGTGAAAGTGCTTTTCAAATGGATGTGTGAGTGGCTGGTACCTGTAATCCCAGCACCTTGCGAGGCTGAGGTGGGCGGATCACCTGAGGTCAGGAGTTCGAGACCAGCCTGACCAACATGGTTAAACCCCATCTCTACCAAAAAAAAAAAAAAAAATAGCCTACCGTGGTGGGTGGCATGCACTTGTAATCCCAACTACTTGGAAGGCAGAGGTGGGAGAATTGCTTGAACCTGGGAGGTGGAAGTTACTGTGAGCCTTCAGTGAGCCAAGACTGTGCCACTGTGTTCCAGCCTGGACAACAGAGTCAGACCCTGTCTCAAAAAAAAAAAAAATTATAATTAATTAAGTTAATTTAATTTAAAAAATCAAATGGATATGTGAGCATAGACATTGATATCAGACAGACCTAGTTTCGAATTCTGACTGTTATCACTTCTATGTGCTTATGGGCAGGTGACTTAAGATCTGTAAGCATCATTTTCCTGATAATTACAAAATGAAAGTAATACCTACTTCATAGGATTGCTAGAAATGACTAAAGTAACTGAAATAATGGAAAAAAATGTACTAGAACAGGGACTGGCACTAAGTGCTACAAATAGTAATTATTACTGCTAGTAAAAAGACAAATGATATTGATATAAAATCTCCATCTCAAAAGCCTGATTCTGATCGGCTAAATCTTAAACTTTTTTTTACAATTTGATTTGAACCAAAATTATTTTTCTCCCTTTACAAGAAAAATCATCACAAAACAAAAACAGTGATCCAGTTTAAGTTAAGAATGAACTTAGTTGTTTTCTAAAGTCCACAAGAGAACAGAGCCAAAACATTCAAACATTCTGACCCAAGCTTAGCGTGCCTGCTACACTGACGTAAAACGTAATGAGAAAGTCTCCTTCAGCCAGGAAATATCACCTTCCCTTTTTCAGAAGGGAGCCCAGGGAAATGCTTGGGTTTATAGTGGTGAAGGAAACAAAACCAAAAATCTCAGACAGATACTGTTGCAGATTGTGTTCTCAGAGCAACATTCCAGACTTCCGTGGAACCCAGCTCATAGGAGTCAACTCTTTGTCTTAATGGCTCTCCAGACCTTGCCAGTATCACAGGGGACATTTGAAATCAAACTGCATCCAGATGGCAAGAAAAATGTTGAAACTCTCATCACAAGACAAGTGAATTAATCATTCATTTAGTCATTGATTTACATATTCAAAACACAGCTATTACTGGTCTAATATGCCTAGCCACAGTGCTAGATCCTGGAGCTGCAAAGCAAAGTCCTTTCTCTCAGTAATGGTCTGAAATTCAAAGATTCTCACACATATCACTCTAGGACTTTACAATGTCAGAACTCTTATGACTATATACCAATATACATAAAACAATATTGAATGCTTTCACTTTTTACCATGGATATCTTACAGCTAAAGATATATCCCCTATAGAAGAGAAAGACTATATACATAAACGTGTTTGTGGTGCATTATTTACAGTTGGAGTAATATAAATGTCCAACAAGTTGAATAATAGTTTAAAAGTTTGGGGTGTATGAAATGATGGAATACTATGGGAGACATTTAAAAGGACATAATTACAGATATCAGTATGATGAAAATTGCTCATTCATGTGAGATGATAGAAATAATGCAAAATTATGATGTATCAAAGACCTTCAAACTTGTGTGTGGTTGTAGCTATAAAACATACACATTTGTTTCTAAATAAGGCCTGAAAGATAATAAAACATTTTTAGTTATATAAAGACAGTGGAATTTTTGATAATTGTTTTCTATTTTCTAGACTTTCTATAATATTATTACATGTGTTAGCAAAGTAAGATGTTGACACCTGCTGCGATTTGAGTGATGGGAGAAAATGTTGCTTATTCTTATAAATATCTCTTTCAATCTGTACACAGGAGTTATCAAGGTTTTCCTGTTTTTGATTTTGTTGTTTTTTGTGACAAGGTCTCACGCTGTCACCCTGGCTGAAGTGCAGTGGCACAGTCACAGCTCACTAAAGACTTGACCTCCCGGGCTCAATTGATTCTCCTGCCTTGGCCTTCCAAGTAGCTGGGACTACAGGCACATGCCACTACACCCAGCTATTTTTTTTATTTTTGTAGAAATAGGGTTTCATTATGTTGCCCAGGCTGGTCTCAAACTCTCCTGGGTTCAACTGATCTTCTCACCTCAGCCTCCCAAAGTGCTGGGATGATGGGCATGAGCCACCCATACCTGGCCAGTTTATCAATTTTTAATTCTCTTTCCAATCTGGTCCCTCTCTACATTCTCATTAATGTTGCTTTAGCTCAGCTTCTCATCTCACCTGATTCCTGCAGTAGCCTACTAACTCACCTCTGTCTTCATTTTCACACTTCCCAGTTGCTTCTCCCAACCACAGGCTTCTTTTCCTCAAATGTTCAGTCTTGGTTTACACAGCCTTCCCCAAACACACCAGACATGGATATGGATATTATGGTGGTACCTCAAATTGTCATGATCCCTGGCAGTCGGGATGCATGGACAGCACAGAAAGGAAGCTGTTCAGCTTCCTTTCCTCTCTTCCACATATCCTCTCTTTGGTATGGCTAATTTGCAGATCCTTCCATTTAGAAGGACCTGAGAGGTAGAAAAGTATACTGGATAAGATATCAGCTTCTACACAAGAGTAGCTAAGACATTGAAGAATTAAAATAAGGTAAGGGGTTTGTTATGCAAGATATAAGACTGATCAGAAGCTAAATAAATACAATAATCAGGTTATTTGCTCCTAGTAATGATTGAGTAGTTCCCATCAAACTAACTCTCCACATATAACCACAAAAATTCTAGGCAAAATTTAAAAAACCAATTCCCTGGAACAACTGGAAAGTAACTAAAAGCAGGCAGAAACTGGAGTGGAAGGCCTACATTTGGATGAAGGGAATGGAACTGGGTGAGTTATTTATTCTTTAATGGATCTTTATTTGAGAGAAGGCATTGGTTGGCTAAAACTCAAATAGAAGTCTATAATATTAGTGACTTGAAATATCAAATAACAGAGTTTGGGAACCACTACAGCAGCTAAAAGTGAGGGAAGAAATCCAGGAAAGGAGATAACCAGAAAGGAGAGTCCCAAATTCTGCATATAAACTCTGCCCAAATCTCTGGCTGACCCCTAAGCTATGCATGTGTAGTGCAGACCCTAAACAGCCTGCTAAGGATAAAGGAATTAAACAAGATTTCACCTTCAAGGTAGACTGAGTTAGAAGTTAGATCCAGCAAAGTTAATTGTCAGCAAATTCAGCACTGTTCAGAAGAATATAACAGAATTCAGAGTCCAAAATATCATTTAGAATGTCTAGGATGATTCAAAATTATAAAGAAAGAAGTAGAATAAATAATTAGAATAATGTGAAGAAATAGGATAATGTGATGCATATTCCAGAGAAAATGAATCAGTGGAAACTAGTCAGATGTTAGAATTAGCAGAAAGGATTTTATTAAAACTATCCTCAGAAGCATAGAAGAAGATATGTTTATAATGAATTTTAATTCTGCTTTTTAAAGTAGAAAACCCTCTAGCAGAGAAACAGTTACTGTTGTTTAAAATGGAAACTCTAGAACTAAAAAATATGTCCGACATTTTTCAAAAGAAGACATATATGTAGACAACAAGCGTATGAAAAAATGTTCAACAGCAGTATTTTCAGGTTGCTGATAAAGACATACCAGAGACGGGGCAATTTACAAAAAAAAAAAAAAAAAAGAGGTTTAATGGACTTACAGATCCACATGGCTGGGGAGGCCTCACAATCATGGCAGAAGGTGAAAGGTACATCTCACATGGGGTCAGACAAGAGAAGGGAGCTTGTGCAGGGAAAGTCATCTTTATAAAACCATCATATCTCATGAAACTTATTCACTATCACAAGAACAGCAAGGGAAAGACCTGCCCCCATGATTCAATTACCTCCCATCTGTCCCTCCCACAACACCTGGGAATTCAAGATGAGATTAGGTAGGGACAGAGCCAAACCATATCAACATCATTAATTATTAGAGAAATGCAAATCAAACCACAATGCAATACCATCTCACACCAGTCAGAATGGCTATCACTAAAAAGTAAAAAGAAAAAAAAAAAAAACAGATGCTGACAGCTGACAAGGTTGTGGAGAAAGGGGAGAATCTATATACTGCTGGTGGGAATGTAAATTAGTTCAGCCATTGTGGAAAGCACTTTGGCAATTTCTGAAAGAAGTTAAAACAGAATTATCATTTCAGCCAGCAATCCTATTATTGGGTATATACCCCAAGGAATATAAATCATTCTACCATAAAGACATATGCATGTATATGTTTATGACAGCACTATACACTATAGCAAAGATATGGAATCAATCTAAATGCCCATCAATGATAGACTGGATGAAGAAAATGTGGTACATATATACTGTGGAATACTACACAGCCATAAAAAATAATGAGATCATGTCCTTTGCAGCAACATAGATGGAGCTGGAGGCCATTATCCTAAGTGAACGCACACAGGAACAGAAAACCAAATACCACACGTTCTCACTCATAAGTGGGAGCTAAACATTAAATACATATGGACACAAGGGAACAACAAACACGGGAGCCAATGGGAGGGTGGAGGGTGGGAGGAGGGGGAGGGTCAAAAACTACCTATTAGGTACTAGGCTTATTACTTGGGTGATGAAATAGTCTGTACACTAACCTCCATGACACACAATTTATCTATATAACAAACCTGCACATGTACCCCGAACCTAAAATGGAAATCAATAAAATAAAAATATGTCTGTAAGTTTTAGACAGAAGATTTTCTCAGGAATAGACAGAATAACAAATAAAACAGAGTAGAAAGACCAGAAGCAGATCCATGAATGTGTGGAAATTTGATGCAGAGCTGCACTGACACTGAATATCAGTGAGTAAAGAATAGACTGTTTGACTAAGTGTATGAGATAAATGGAAACTCATTTTGAAAATGGAATATGGGTCCCCCCCTCATATCATACACAAAATCAACTCTAGAGAGATTAAAAGCTGACTGTAAGAGGCGAAACTTTTACAAATTTTAGAGGATAATACAATGGAAAATTTTTGTGACCTTTGAGCTGTTAAAGAATTCTTAAACAAAAAAGAAAATACTAAACATAAAATTGTAAATTGATAAATTTAAATATATTTTAAGTGTTAAAGCAAAATATAATAGAGTGTGCATAGAATATGCTATCCTTTTAATAATAAAGAAGAGAAAATAAAAGTATAAATACATTTATTGTCAAAAAAAAGAAGTGAAAAAAGGTAACCAATAACAGATTAAAATGATTATATAGAGTAGTTGAGATCAAAGTCAAGACTGAAGAAACAGGAATAGGGCTTCTCTCAGTACACACACATACACACACATGCATATATATACACACACACAAAAACACAAACATATGCATATACACACATACATTCACCAATAAAGCATATAAAATTATAAATATTTTTGAAAATCAAATGAAATGGACTTTTTGGCTTCTCTGACTATAGAACCTTAGTATTATATAGTACAAGAATAACAAGAAATGCAAAGAAATTTGACTGTATGTAATAGTTCTGTTTTTAACAGGTGTATGGTGTTGTAGCTCAAAAACTGTTTTGTGTGCATTGCAGGATAGAAGTGAACAAATATTATTTGTGGTGTTGTTTGAGAAGCAGGGTTTTCACCATGGAAGAAGGAGACACAAAAATGGAATGGTAGAAGATAAGAAATAATCATGTGGTAATACATTTGAATTACAAGTATTACTAGTAACTCAGGCTTTTCTTTTATCTTTTTGTTTTTCTTTTTTTTATATTTTTTATTTTAGAAAAGCAGTTTCCTAGCACTGTCCCCTGTAAAGAGCTAGAAACAATGAGGCACCAGTAGCAGTGAGCCCACCTAGAGCCCAGATACTGGATTCTAAATCTCATTTCCACCAAAAGAAACCAGAACTCCTTGGAGAAATGGCTGAAACCAATTCCAGGACACATAATGTACAAAGTAAGCCTGAAACATCACATGGTGCTAGAAAGCAAGTATGTGCTTAAAGACTAGTGGCTGTGTGTTGTTATCAGCAAGAGAGCTATTTTCCCAGTGATAAATTATATGGAACACTTACACGTAGAAGAGATAAAAACAGAACTGTAACATGAGTAGGGGCCCAGATTCCTGATCATTCACCCTCTATCTTGTCTCCCATCCCTGTTCAATAGCAGCCCCTAAGATCCATAGTTTGAGAACCACTGGTCTATTAAAAAGATCCTGGGTTTAAACATCTGGAAACCTGAATTCTAGACCAAATTTGGCCCCACACTAGCATACAGTCTTGGGTAAATATTTAGTTTCTCTGGGCCTTGTTTACTTATGTGTAAATCAGGGCTAAAGCTACTAATTTACTTATTTCTCAGTTGTGAGGGTCAAATAAGAGGATAATTATAAAAATGATTTGAAAGTTTAAAAAGAATGATTTATACTAGTGTAATTTATCACACCCCATGGGGCCTTTCGACACATTCTTGTACACCATTTGGCAGCTGTCATTCTTAGCAGCTGCCAAATAGTGATGTTGCAATAAGGGATTTTTAATATATGTCCTGGGAAAACGGACGTTCCTTTCCAGCCTTCCTTTCATTATAGATTTACTGGTCATGTACTGTTACAGGCATCTAACAGCACAAAGACATAAGATTATAATCCCGAGGAGCTCACTGTCTAATAAAGGAAAATTAACATAAATAAAATACTTGCAATGTAGTAAAAGAACAATGCTTGGAATATTCATGTTACATTTTCAACCAGAAGACAATGCAATTAGCAGTAACAGGATTTAGGCAAGAGAAGGGTGGCAAGGAATACTAGAATGGAGTAAAGGTGCCAATATAGTAAATCAGCTGGCAAAAAAATTATTTAGTACTAACTTCGAAGTAAAGATGGCAGATTGAAAACATGAACCTACTTTCACTCACTCTTAAAATCCCACTAAAGCGGCAACCTGAATCAACCAATATAGCAAAATGATAATGTAATTTTTTTTTTTTTTTTTTTTTTTTTTTTTGGAGACAGTCTTACTATGTCACCCAAGCTGGAGTGCAATGGTGTGATCTCGGCTCACTACGACCTACACCTTATAGTTCAAGCGATTCTCCTGCTTCAGCCTCCCTGAGTAGCTGGGATTACAGGCACCTACTGCCACACCTGGCTAATTTTTGTATTTTTGTTAGAGACATGGTTTCACCATGTTGGCCAGGCTGGTCTTGAACCCTTGACCTCAAGTGATCCACCTGGCTTGGCCTCCCAAAGTGCTGGAATTAGAGGAGTGAGCCACTGTGCCCTGCCAGGTATCTACTTTAATCATTAGGGTTTATGCCAGCAAGTCAAGGTTGATTTAATACTTAAAATTAATCAATGTGATTTACCATATTAAGAGGTTAAAGAAAAATCATATAATAAATTCAATAGATGCAAAAAAAGCCATTAGATAAAATTTGAATTCTTTTGTGATTAAAAAGGAAAAGTTTAGCAAAGTAGGAATTGAGAGGATCTTTTTTAGTCCAAAAAATAATAAAAATAAAAATTTAAACTTCACAAGCAAACAGTTCTTAATGGGGAGACATAAAGTTTTCTCTATGATATAAGGAACAAAAAAAAGGTGTTACTATCCCAATTCTAGTCAACATTACCTTAGGGATTCTAGACAAAACAGTAAAGGTAAAAAAAGTTATATAAAAATCAAATGCAAAATATAAATAGCAATATTTGCAGGTGATATGATTACGTTTCTTAAAAATACAAAATAATTCGGAGATGAATTATTTCAGTAAATAATTCAGTTTAGAAGGCTACTAAATAAAAAAATCCATTTCTAATTTGTTATTTCTATATATAAGCAACATTTAGAAAATAAAATTGAAAAGATTATGCCATTTATTGTAATATCAAACATATTACATAACTAGAATAACTGTAATTTAAGGTTTACAAGATTGGTATGGCAAGAACTGTAAAATTATAACAAGAAAAATTAAAGGAGACCTAAACAAATACAGAGATTTACTGTACATTGATTGGAAGACTCAATATTATAAATATTGCAATTCCCCACAAATTAATCTAGGGTCAATGTAGTTTAATTAAAATCTTAGGATTTTTGGGAGGAATATTGACAATCCAATTCTAACGTATATAAAAATACAAAGAGCCAAGCATAGCCAAGACACAATTATAATTGGAAGATTGACTCTACTGCATACTAAGGCTTATTAAAGGCTATAGAACTTAAAAGAATGAGGTACTCATACAAGGATAAGCAAATAGACCAATAGAATAAAATATATATACTATAGAAACCAACCTACACACATAAAGATATTTGATTTATTACAGGGATAGTACTGCAGAGAAGTCAGACATAGGTGGACCATTCAATAAATAATTATAGAAAAGTTGAGCATTATTTTGGGGGAAAATGACACTGGAACCCTAACCATATAACAAAATCAGTTCCAGTTAGTTCACAGCCCTAAATAGGAAAGGCAAAATATTCAACCCTTTCAGAACATCATATAGGAGAATATTTTTATAACTTCCAAGTAAGGAAATATCCTTAAACAAGACACAAAACAGGATTAATCATTAATAAAAAATCATTAAACTTGACAGAATTAAAACTAAGTTCTGATTATGAACATACACCCCATTAAAAGAAACAATCACAGTACAGGAGTAGTTAGTGTCTCTGGCATCTAGATTGTGATCACTTCATACCATTTCTCCAGGAAGAGAGCCAGAGCACCTTGTAGAAATAGCCATTTCACATCTAGAATAGGAAATGTACAGGATGAATCTGGGACATGTTGTCTTTCCTGAAAGCAAGAGAGTTTTGAATGACTACTAGAGTCATACTGAAAAAAGACCAATAAGAAAGGCCTCATACTGGCCAAAGATGGACAATTCAAGCATCCAAAAAATAATGGCTCCAATGAATTGAAATATATCAACTAAATACAAATTCATGTGTTCATTAAGATATTCCAAAAATAAAACATTGTTGATGCATTTTATTAGTTTCTAGAGCATTAAATATGTATTATAAAAATAATAAATTAAAAAAGAGAATCAAGTATTTATACTTCTTTTTCCACATGCTACATTTCAGGCTAATAAAATAGGGGACCAGGAAAATTTCTTCACAAATGAATCACAGCTAGTAAATGCAAGAAGAATAACAGAATCAAAAACTCAACAGCTTGGAACCTCTAATGAAATAACTTATGTAGGCAATTTGAGTGGTCCAAAAATATTAAGTGAAAGGTTGATGGAGAAACTTTTTAATGAGTAGATCATGTTGACACTATCTAAACTCACTGGTTAATCTTAACATCACTAAGAGTGGGATAGCCAGGCATTGTGTGCCTCTGGACATGATGGAGAGGAATTTAACAGCATGACGTCTATATACTAGCAACAAAGTGTCAGAAGTTGAAATTTAGAAGTGTTAACCTTTATAAGATTAATGAAGATATGAAATACTTATAATGACCTTGGTAAGGCAAAGATTTCTTAGGTATGACACCAAGAAGACAATTCATAAAAGAACAAACTGGTAAATTGGACTTCATCAAAATGAAAACATTTTGCTCTTTGAATAACACTGTTTTATAAATGAAAGAATGAAAATGAAATGAAAGAACAAAAATTAAAAGGCAAGCCACAGACTAGGAGAAAACCTTTGCAAGGCCTATATCTAATAACAAACTTGTATCTGGAATATGTAAATAATATATAAAACTCAACAATAAGAGAACAAACTTTCTATTAAAAATTAGGCAAGAGATTTAATCAGGCATTTCACCAGAGAAGATATACAAATGGCACATGAAAAGCTCAACAACATTAACCATTAGAGAAATGCATATTAAAACCACAGCAAGGTATCACTGTATACATACCTATCAGAATAGTTAAAATTAAAAAGACTGACCTTACCAAGTATTGGTGAGGATGTAGAAAAACTGGAATTTGTATTCACTGGTAGGGAGAATGTAAAATGGTACAACCACTTTGGAAAATATTTTGACAGTTTCTTAAGAAGTTAAACATATAACATATCATATATCCAGCTGTTTAATTCCTAGGTATTTACTCAAGAGAAACAGAAATTTATGTCCTTTCAAAGACTTATTCCTGAATTTTAATAGCAGCTTTATATTTAATAGCCAAAATGTAAAACAACATTCATCAAAAGGTGAATATATAAACAAATTGTGGCATATCCATACAATGGAATATTGATTCACAATACTGATCCAAAATGAATGAACTATTGAATGACACATGGGTGAATCATAAACTACTTATATTGAAAGAAGTTTGGGTGAGAGTACACACTATATGATTCCACTAACATAAAACTCTGGGAAATCCAAACAAATCTTTAGAGACCAAAAGAAGATCAGTAGTTGCTCAAGGAGGAGAGTGGGGTGGGCAAGGTGTAGAGATCACAGAGGGTCATAAGGAAGTGGTTGCCAGGATGTGAAAAAAGATTCTGAAGTCTCATTTGGATTCAGATAGAAGAGAACTGTGCTTGACTCATGATATGTAAACAGGGACAGGAGAATAAGTAGGGACAGGTTATACATATTTTCCTTTAACACCTTCTGTTTGGGTTAAATTATTAGGTCCACTTTTTAGCTAATGAGGAGTCATTGAAGAACATAAAAGTAAATTTTGATTGATAGTAGAATTGAAGGTGGGTGAAGTAGACAGAATAACAATCACCCCCAAAGATGACCACATTCTAATCCCCAGAACCTGTGACTATATTACATTGCATGGCAAGAGAGAATTAAGGTTGCAGATGGAATTGAGGTTATTAATGAGCTGACTGTAAAAGAGAGAGAATATCCAGGATTATCCAACTGGGCCCAATGTCATCACAGGATGCTTGGTGAAAGAGGAAGTGGGAGTGTAAGAGTCAGGGTAAAATGTGATGGCAGAAGCAAAGCTATGGGGACACAATGTGAGAAGGACTTGAGTGGTTATCACTGGCTTTGAAGATGGGAGGGGGCCATAAGCCAAAGAATGTGGGCAGCCTCTAGGAGCTAGAAAAGATAAGAAAACAGATTCCCCTTGAGTTTCCAGAAAGGAATGCAGCTGTGCCGACACTGTGGTTTTTATCTCAGTGATGTAATTTCAGACTTCTGACCTTCAAAACAATAAGATAATAAAATTGCACTGTTTTAAGCCCTATATTTCTGGTAATTGTTACTGCAACAAAAGGAAATTAATACAGTGAGTCAGCGTAAAATTTGGGGGAAAGATCAGAACAGGTGACAATACTGGGCTGAGTAAGGGCAGACCAACGTAGATAGGACTCCAGAGTGGTGAACTCTGGGCCTCTAGAGGGCAACAGGAAAGTATTGACCACTGGAAGATAGGCATGATAGATCTATGAAGGGGAAAAGCGTCCTGAAAGAAGATAGGCTGTGACCACCTTGACTAATTTCATTGTATTGCTAAATACAAACCCTGGGGAAGGGTTTCCTTCCCTTCCCCACTTTGTTGTTCACTTCCATGCAGTATTCTTCCCCACCCTTCTCTCTCTTGAATCCCAGTACTGCTAATTGCACTGTCTCCTGGTTGAAAATGTAACTTGAATGTTCCCAGCATTGTACTTTTACTACATTGCAAGTATTTTGTTTATGCTAATTTTTCTTTATTAGACAGTGAGCTCTTTGGGATTATAATCTTGAGTCTTTCGGCTGTTAGATGACTGCCACAGTATATGACTAGCAAATTTCTGATGAAATGAAGGCTGGAAAGGAACCTGCATCTTACCTGGAAATCCCAGAGAAAGACAGTTTTTCCTTCTGGAATTTGGCAGAAAGATTCATGAGGGATAGGTAGAGACTTGCTGGGCAGCCAAGAGAATCAGTAGCTTTGTTGTTCCCATCAGGTATTCTCATTTTCCTAGCATGAGCCCTGCCAGTATCTTACCTGAATCATAAGGTATGGCCTTCCCAACCAGTGCATGAGCTGCAAATCTGGAACATTTCTGAGGTTTGAGTACAACCTCTTCCTGCAGTCCTTGAACAAGCACCATCCCCACTCAAACCAATGCAAGTTTTATTTGTGTAAAAACTTTTAGCCAGAGTTCTTTAACTCAGTTATATGATTGATTACCTTAAACCACACTAGCAATTGGATGAGGCATCAAAAACAGAAAAATCTGCTTATGCAGTCTTTGGATCTGAAAACCAAATGGAAACATTAATTTCTTAAAGCTGAAAGCAGTTACTGGATAAAAATCCTAAGGAACCTTGAACAACCTATTGAACCAAAACAACATCCTGTCCCACAAACGCTTTCAATTCATGTTGTGAAATAAAACAGACATCGTGTTTTTACCCTCAGAACATAAAACATAGTATTGAGCTTCCAGTCCTATGAAATAGATATACAATTTCAGAAAGTAGGATGAATAAGTCTCCAGTTCTGTTGAAAAATAATTATGGCTTAATGTTTATTTTTTTCACATTGAACCTATTGCCAGATAATTATTTCAAACTGAATCTCTTTCCCAATCCTCTGGAAAAGAATGCTTGGTATGTTTTGATTGGTCAGTGTGCCATCATGCATTTTATGAGCTCTTTGCTTAATCTGATGTTAATGTATTCTTTCCAGGCAAGGGAGAAAGCCCATGCCCAGAGGTG
Source organism: Piliocolobus tephrosceles (assembly GCF_002776525.5). Lineage (NCBI taxonomy): Eukaryota > Metazoa > Chordata > Mammalia > Primates > Cercopithecidae > Piliocolobus > Piliocolobus tephrosceles. The sequence continues at coordinate 54,397,554 of NC_045442.1, read as the reverse complement.
GTAGCAGTGGCACCTGAATTGCTCAACTGATATTCACTGATAAGAAAGCGACCCTGCCCTCTTTTTGGTCATATTCTTCCATAATGCCTTCAATAGCACCATGCACTTCTCCATCATCACTCTCTTTGCACACATTCATTGTCTGAATATGTAGTAACCTTTCCAAGGTCTGTCTTTACTGTTATATTGTAAGCTCCAAAAGGATAAGCAACATGTTGGTCATATTCCATACCCTATTTCTAGTCCCTAATACTGTGCTTGGTATATAGTAAGTACAATTTTAATATATTGTGAGTTCATGAATAAATGAACAGGCCCTTGTCTCCTTCCCTAAGGGCTAGGCAGTTTAATCCCAAGATAACCAGGGGCTTTCAAACTAACTCTTTCTGAACAAATACTGGTGACATGGACATTTTCTTAATATACTATTCTCTAAGGAAATACTTCTTCATTTGTTCCACCACACTATGAAAACCCTCTTATCTGGCAGTCTCTTCAGCATGTATACATTTAATGTGTATTTAGGATTTTTCTTTTCTAACTTTCTATTGTGTTTGTATCTCATCAAATCATATTATTTATATGTTTTTACTCTGTATACTCCTAGACTTCCTCTCTGCCTGCTCTGATTTTTGGATGCTACAGGTGAAGCACCTTCCCTGTCCCAGCTTTAGGTTCCAGCATTAAATGCTGGCATTAAGCCCTTACCAGCCCTTGGATGGGCAGAGATCAGATACTGTTTGACTTTAACAGAAAAATGAGATCCTAATGAGGACACTCTCAGGCACCAATATGAGCTAGCATGGAAATGGCCAAATTCAACTTTGAAGTTCTGCTCTCTTTTCAATGTCTTCTTCATATCAAATAACCATCAAAAAGTAAGTAAACTTTTAAGGGAATGATTTGTTGGGTTATGATCTCAGATTTCAAGAAATAGGGCTTCTAGGGAAAAGCATCAGCATGTGTGATGTCATGAGAGGAGGGGAAGAGGTGGGTCTAAGGCAGAATGCCGCCTCTGCTCAAAGATGTTTCTCGTTTTATACCACATTTCAACTCTTCCCTCATCCCTTTCTCCAGTCTTCAAAAATGTGAATTTTGGTCACCGTTGGTCTTGTCTCTTATTGCAAAGAAAGTTTTGTCATTTAGTGACTGGGAAACATCCTGTTGTAGGGATTGTATTTAAAATTATTGTGCAACTGGGACCTATACATAAGCATGAATGTATAAGGGTTCACAGTCTTCCCTCTCTGTGACCGCGAGCTTGTCTCCAGTACTTCTGTGAAGCTAATCAGGCTGATGGATAGAAAGATCTGAGAACTGGAAGATAAGATACAGCCTGAGATTTTTTTTTTCAATCTTATAAAGAGACAAATTTATTTATTTTTGTGTTTGTTGGGAGACAGGGAGGAAAAAGACCGGAACCCTGAGTGCAATGCAGGGATGAGAATAAGATTTTGTGAGCTGAGCAAGTCTTTGAAAAAAACTTCAGAGTGGTGGGCAACAGAAAGAAAGATGCAGAAATAATTGTTAGGATGTCTGCTAGATATTCCTTGGACATTCTTCAAGAGTCCCTGGTAAATATTTGAATTACTTTCCGATTAGTCTTGGTGTTCAAAGTTGTGTTTATTTGAATGTCATATAAACTGGACCACATGGGTCAACATGTTTAAAATTGACTTCTTTTATCCATATATATAGAGAAATCAATATTGCAGGTAAGTGGAACCCAACTAATCAGAATTTTCTTAGTTAATTTAACTTGTATTTTCCTTGAGAACTCTTAAGAGAAACAAATAAATGAAAGGCAATTATTTCATACAAGAAATTCTGTGAGAATACACACATATGCTACTGTTACAGAACAGATACACACTTCAATCTTCAATACTTTTTACAGACCCAACTCTAATCAATAACATGAACATTTCACTGAAATTTAAAATGATGGCCCTGAAATACTTTTTAAGTCTCAATTTTTGTACGTACTAAAGAAAGAAAATCAAAAGAGATTTTTGGCATAAGACCCAATCCCTTCTGGCCTGAGGCATTTTTATGAAAGGTGGTTTGCTGCATACTGTCTGGCTACCTAAAGCCACTTCCCGTTTGCCCCAAGAACACTGTGCAGGCAGTGAGCCACATTTTTTTTCTACACAGGAAATGGGTTAAAGACGCAGCATGCAATTCTGGAGGGACCCCAGATCAGTCACTTATGGACACGTGTTTGGAAAAGGAAACCTCACTTTGATGCATCAGTCATTTTTTACTCTGTTCCTTTCCTTTAAAAGACGGGACTTTATGAGCAGTACCTTAAGGAGAAGCACACTAAGATTTCTCTAAACTCTGAGGAAACTAAAACATTGAAGGGCAAAACAACTAGATTTTTATCTTTCCCATTGGAAACTTTTTCTCAAAATGTCCCATTCCTACCAGGCCTTTGGAGCTCCTCCTCAGGTATGTTTATATTCTGTATTAAGACAAAGGGGCAGACTCTCACGCCCACACAGCACTGATAGATATTACTTGTGGCCAGATTTTTTGTTTGGGTTGATTATTATTATTGTTGTTTCTTTATTTTATTTTATTTTTTGCCTTCTTTAACTTCTGTTGAGAAGAAAGCCCTGAATTCCAGCTTCCATCAATTGGCTGTCATCCCAGGTCACACAATTGGCAAAGCCCTGCGTCCTAAGACCTCCCAAAAACAGAGATGCCTGGGGATCTGAAACAGGTACCACTGATTATTTTAGCAGTAGAGGCCTTTTGTTGTCATTTGCCACTATTACTTACACAATTCTTTAGTCATGACTTTCAACTCTCTCACTTGGTCTTTTTTCCACTAAAGTTTTTATCCTGATTCTTTCCTCCTCTTCCCAGGCCTTGGCTTGTGACAACTCTGCTAGGATTGATATCAACACTATGGTTGTGTTTATGTCTCCCCCTGCGTGCCAGGCTCACTGATGTGGTGAGTGCAGCTCTGGGAAGCCAAGCTGAGGAGGCTGAGTCATCAGTCATCATCTCTTGACTCCCTGGTTCTGACCAAAATGACAGAGGCTCCTCGCACTGAAGTGTACTGGGAGACCACAGCAAAAAAGAGGCAAGGGACTTCTCCCATTTGACTCTAACCACTCTATAAAAGGTCACATTTTCATCATAGCAGTAGGGAGATGTTAGTGTAGAAATCTCAATGCAACTTCCATTCCATTTTGTTTTTCAGGCCACAGCTTAAATGACACTTCCTAAATGGTAAACCATGTTGAAAAGCTACTAAAGCTTAATATAGGCATACTCTGTGACCCAGCGTTTTTAATTCTGAATATATATATGCATATATACAATATATTTATATGATATAGTCATGTAGCATATACGTAATATATATGATAGAAATCCATTCATATGTTCACCAAAAGACATGTACAGGAATGTTCATAGCAGTACTGTTTATTTATTTATTTATAGAGACAGGGTCTTGCTATGTTGCCCAGGCTGGAGTACAGTGGCACAATCATAGCTTACTGCAATCTCAAACTCTTGGGCTCAAACAATCCTCCTGTTTCAGTCTCCCGAGTAGTTAGGACTATAGCTGTGCACCACCACAGCTGGCTAATTTTTTTTTTTTTTTTTTTTGAGATGGAGTCTCACTCTGTCGCCAGGCTGGAGTGCAGTGGGGCAATCTTGGCTCACTACAACCTCTGCCTCCAGGGTTCAAGAGATTCTCCTGCCTCAGCCTCCTGAGTAGCTGGGACTACAGGCGCCCACCACCATGCCCAGCTAATTTTTGTATTTTTAGTAGAGACAGGATTTCACCATGTTGGCCAGGATGGTCTTTATCTCTTGACCTCGTGACCCGCCCACCTCAGCCTCCCAAAGTGCTGCAATTACAGGCATGAGCCACTGTACTTGGCCCACCTGGGCAATATTTAATTTTTTGTAGATACAGGGTCTCCCTATGTTGCCCAGGCTGGTCTCAAACTCCTGGCCTCAAGTGAACCACCCACCTCTGCCTCCCAAAGTGCTGAGATTACAAGCGTGAGCCACTATGCCTAGCCATACAAGACTATTTATATTAACAAAAAAACCAGAAACTACCTGAGTCTCCAGTAACAATATAATGATATATAAATTGTGGTATATTCGCATGATAAAACACTATATAGCAATGAGAATGAAAGAAATATAACTACACACAACAATATGGATGAATACCACAAACATTATATTGAGCAAAAGAAAGCAAATAGAAAAAAAAAATACTCTATGCTTTAATCTATGTAAAGTTAAAAAGCTAGGCCAAATTAATCTACGCTGTCAGAAGTCAGGATAGAGATTATTCTCGGGTGTTAGGAGTGGAGTATGGAGGGGTCTTCTGCCCTTCTAGTAACCTTCCATTTCTTACCCTACTTACCCTGACGTGTTCAGGTTGTAAACAAGTTATGCACTTTTCACTTTTTACGTTATATTTTAATTAAAAACTTTTTAAAAAGTCATCTTCTCATATGTGCTACAAGATGGGTGAACTTTGAAGACATTATCCTGAGTAAAATAAGCCAGAAACAAAAGGATAAATATTGAATGATTTCACTTATGAGGTTCTTAGAGTAGTCAAATTCATAGAGACAGAAAGTAGAAGTGGTTACCAGGGGATGGGGGGATGGGATAGTGGATGATTTTGGTTTAATGAGTTCAGAGTTTCAGTTTATGACCATGAATAAGTTCTGGAGATGGTTGGGGATGATGGTTGCACAACAGTGAGATTGAACTTAATGCCACTGAACTGTACCTTTCAAATGGTTAAACTGGTCAATTTTATGTTATGTTTATTTCACCATAATTTAAAAAGTCATATCATTGCAGATTTTCCTGATCACCTCACACAAGTAGTACTTAACATAATAGGTTCTCAATAAATGTTTGATGAACCAACACATTTTCCAGGAGATCTGAGGCAAGTTATGAAAGACTTCTGTAACTCTTTTATTTATTTATTAATTCATTCATTATAAAAATCTTTATTAAGCATTTATGCATATATTTTGCGGGAATTCAAAAGTGAAATGAGACAGCATGTTTTTCCAGAGATGACACTAGCTCTTGCAAGTAGAAATGCATTCCCAACTTTTTGCTAGCTCTCAGCTAGAGGCTGGGTCAGAACAGCACATAGATTTCAACTCAATGTGACAGATCAAATTGTTTAGTATTAGCTGCTTCCAGAGTTTGTTGAAAAGGATTCTGAGGCCCATCAGGGCTCAGCAGTAAAATAAATATCATTAAAAAAGAGTTAGCTTTGTGAACTTGGACAAGTTAAAAAAATCAATAATGTTTACACGAGACCTTGAAAGAGGCGTGATAGTATGGGTATTGTGGATTTTGCTGTCCATCCTTAGGCTTGCTTGTGTCTCACCAAGAGTGTTGGAGATGTGAATCAGAAATACGACTCAATCTGAACTAACAGATGATTTCCAGGTCTTTTTCACCTGGGAGTCTTTGAGAATACAAATGAGTCCCAGTGCTTAATTGTCCTCATGGAGCTACATAATAAGCTGCTTTAGTTTCTTTTCTATAAAATGAGAGGAATTATTACTGCTATTGTATTCCTTGGTTCACAGACATATTAGGGAGGTGGAATCCCTAAGATAAACTCTGTAAATGAACACACATTTGGATGTCTCTTTGAACCTTGATGAGAACAAAATAAATGAATATAAGGTTAATAAAATTATTATTACAACTGACATTTTTTGAGACTCTATTGTGTGCTATGTAATACATTAAGTATCTAAGGTACCTTGTAGCATCATTTTTTTTTTTTTTTTTGAGATGGAGTCTCACTGTGTTGCCCAGGCTGGAGTGCAGTGGCATGATCTCGGCTCACTGCAACTTCCGCTTCCCAGGTTCAAGAGATTCTCCTGCCTCAGCCTCCCAAGTAGCTGGGATTACAGGCGCCCACCACCACGCCGGGCTAATTTTTGCATTTTTAGTAGAGATGGCGTTTCACCATATTGGCCAGGCTGGTATGGACTCTTGACCCTGTGATCCCCCCGCCTCAGCCTCCCGAAGTGCTGGGATTACAGGCGTGAGCCACCACGCCCAGCCATAGCATCGTATTTTAACAACAAACTGATATGGCAGGAATTCTTTTTTTTTTTTTTTTTTTTTTTTTTTGAGGCGGAGTCTTGCTCTGTCGCCCGGACTGGAGTGCAGTGGCCGGATCTCAGCTCACTGCAAGCTCCGCCTCCCGGGTTTACGCCATTCTCCTGCCTCAGCCTCCCGAGTAGCTGAGACTACAGGCGTCCGCCACCTCGCCCGGCTAGTTTTTTTGTATTTTTAGTAGAGACGGGGTTTCACCGTGTTAGCCAGGATGGTCTCGATCTCCTGACCTCGTGATCCGCCCGTCTCAGCCTCCCAAAGTGCTGGGATTACAGGCTTGAGCCACCGCGCCCGGCAGGAATTCTTATTCACAGTTCACAGGAAAGAACACTAACTAATAGAAAAGCTTAAAAACTTGCCCTAAGTCACATTGTTAATAAATACTTGATCTGGGATTGAACTCACATCTTTCCACACATCACAAAGACACTATAGGAACTTGATACTGCTTCTCAAACATTGCAATCCCACAAAGGGCAAGGTCAGACTTGCTGTTAAAGGCAAATGTCCAAAGCACCTGTTCCCTTGCCAGATGTTGATGTTCTTGTCCTCTCTGCCAGCTCCTATCCAACAGGCAGTCAGGGCCCTCACACTGTCCACCACCCTTGCTCACACACTCACCCTGACTGAGGCGCTGAGGGTTCCCAGATCCCGCACCTGCCTTCCCACCTAGGGCTTTGTGCCTAGAGAGCTGCTCTTATGCCCTTCTCTGAGGTCTTCTGAATACCCCTACTCCATCATCAGTCAGAACAGCTGTGCTTTTTTCTTTTTCTGTACCTGTTAGGCTTTTGTTAGGTTGAACCATAGGAAACTGCTGATATTCAACCATATTACCTGCAAAAATGTCAATTTCATATAACTCAATATAATACATAAACTTCCTTGTAAACAGAGAGTCTGTGGCTAAATAATTTGAAAGTCATTGCCCTAGGCCTTTAGTGAGCTTGATGTTTTGCTTGGCCCAGTAAAATTAAACTCCGTTCCTTCTCAGACATAACTTGTTAGAGAATAAATGGGTACAAGACTTCTCCAGGGCAATTTGTGGAAACATATTTCTTAAAGCTTTCCAGTTTTGACATCCAATGAAGCAGCAAATTCACTTCCAGGAATTTATTATAAGGAAATGATTAAAGAAACGAAAAATATTTAGCTACTAGAATGTAAACACCTTTGGATTAATAGTGGAAAAATATAAAACATACCAACGTCCCACACACATACAACTAAATGTTCAATATCAAGAGTTTGGTTAATTAACTTACAGTATTTTTATATAATGCAATACTATACATTCATGAAAAATTATACATAACCAATAAAAAAGAATTCAGTAAAATAAAAAAAGTAAATTTAATATTGAATGAAATGATCAATAGCTTTCCTATCCACAAATGTAAATGTAAACCAGTTAAACTGTATCATGAAAGAGAAGATCCCATTTAAAAAACAACAGGCCAGATGCAGTAGCTCACACCTGTAATCTCAGCACTTTGGGAAAGCGAGGCAGAAGGGTCACTTAAGGCCAGGAGTTCTAGACCAGCCTGCGCAACAGAGAAAAACCCCATCTTTATGGGAAAAAAAATTAGCCAAGTGTGGCACATACCTGTAGTCCCAGCTGCCCAGAAGTCTGAGGCAGAAGGATTGTTTGAGCCCAAGAGATCAAGGCTGCAGTGAGCCATGTTCATGCCACTGCACTCCAACCTAGGCAACTGAGCAAGACCGTGTTTCAAAACAAAAAACCAACAACCAAAAAACCATAAAATACCTAGGAAGACAATTCAACATGAAACATAAAAAACCTATATGAGGAAAAATTCAAAACATTTCATAAAGACACAAAGTTATGCTTGAATAATTGGGACACACACTATATTCTTGGATAAGGAAATCCATTATCATAAAGATGTTAGTTCTTCCAAAGTTAACCTATTTATTTATTTATTGTGATTCCAACAAAAATGCTAACAAGATTTTTCATAAAGAAGACAAGATTATTCTAAAGTCACATGGATATAACAAAATCAACTCAAGATGGATTAAAGACTTAAACATAAGACCCAAACCTATAAAAATATTAGAAGAAAACCTAGGGAAAATTCTTCTAGATATAGGTCTAGGCAAGAATTTGTGACTAAGACCTCAAAAGCACAGGCAATAAAAACAGGCAAATGGGACTTAACTAAATGAAAACACTTCTGAACAGCAAAAGAAATAATCAACAGAGTGAACAAATAATCTGCAGAATGAGAGAAATATTTGGAAACTATCCTACAGGCAACTAATATCCAGAATATACAAGGAACTCAAAAAACTCAACAGGAAAAAACAAACAAATACTGTCATTAAAAAGTGAGCAAAGGACATAAATAGACATTTTTTTCAAAAGAAGACATACAAATGACCAACAGGTATATGAAAAAATGCTTGACATCACTAATCATCAGAGAAATGCAAATTAAAACCACAATGAGATATCATCTTAACCCAATCAGAAGCTATTATTAAAAAGATAAAAGATCTGGGGGAGGGTGTGGAGAAAAAGGAAATGCTTATATACTGTTGAGGGGAAGGTAAATTAGTACAATCTCTATAGAAAACAGTAGGGAGATTTCTCAAAGAACTAAAAATAGAACTACCATTTGATACAGCAATCTCATTACTGAGTATCTGACCAAAGAAAAAGAAATCAATATATCAAAAAGATACTTGCACTTATATGTTTATCAACTATTCACAATCGCAAAGATATGGAAGCAACCTAAGTTTCCATCAGCAGGTGACTGGATTAAGAAAATGTGGTATATATACATAATGAAGTACTATTCAGCCATAAAAATATGAAATCATGTCTTTTGCAGCAACTTGGATGGAACAGGAGGGCAATATCATAAATGAAACAAGCCAGACACAGAAATACAAATATTTCATGTTCTCACTTATAAATGAGTGCCAGAAAAGGTGTATATGTAAGTAGAGAGGGTAATGATAGACAATGAAGACTCCGAAGAGTGAAGGGGTGGAAGGGGATGGATAATTGGAAATCACTTAATGGGTACAAAGTACATTATTTGGGTGATGGATATCCTAAAAGCCCTAACTTCACCACTATGCATGTAATAAAATTGTACTTATATTCCATAAATTAATACAATTAAAAAAATAAAGTCACATAGGAAAAAGGACAGGCAAGAACAGCCAAGAGACAAGAAAGACAAGAGCAGTGGTGGGGAGGGGCACATATCTATGTCAGATATGAAAACCTACTGTAAAGTTTCTATAATTAAATTAACATAATAGTAGTTCACGATTGGACAGACAGACCAATAGAACAGAATTTTCTGAACAGAATAGAACCACCATCAGAGTGAACAGGCAATCTACAGAATGGAAGAAAATTTTTACAATCTACCCATCTGACAAAGGGCTTATATCCGGAATCTACAAAGAACTTAAACAAATTTACAAGAAAAAAATCAAACAACCCCATCAAAAAGTGGGCAAAAGATATGAACAGACACTTCTCAAAAGAAGACATTTATGTGGCCAACAGACACATGAAAAAATGCTCATCATCACTGGCCATCAGAGAAATGCAAATCAAAACCACAGTGAGATACCATCTCACACCAGTTAGAATGGCAATCATTAAAAAGTCAGGAAACAACAGGTGCTGGAGAGGATGTGGAGAAATAGGAAGACTTTTACACTGTTGCTGGGACTGTAAACTAGTTCAACCATTGTGGAAGACAGTGTGGTGATTCCTCAAGGATCTAGAACTAGAAATACCATTTGACCCAGCCATCCCATTACTGGGTATATACCCAAAGGATTATAAATCATGCCTCTATAAAGACACATGCACACATATGTTTATTGCAGCACTATTCACAATAGCAAAGACCTGGAACCAACCCAAATGTCCATCAATGATAGACTGGATTAAGAAAATGTGGCACATATACACCATGGAATACTATGCAGCCATGAAAAAGGGTGAGTTCATGTCCTTTGTAGGGACATGGATGAAGCTGGAAACCATCATTCTGAGCAAACTGTCACAAGGACAAAAAAAACCAAACACCACATGTTCTCACTCATAGGTAGGAATTGAACAATGAGAACACTTGGACACAGGGTAGGGAACATCACACACCAGGGCCTGTTATGGGGTGGGGGAAGGGGGCAGGGATAGCATTAGGAGATATACCTAATGTAAATGATGAGTTAATAGGTGCAGCACATCAACATGGCACATGTATACATATGTAACAAACCTGCATGTTATGCACATGTACCCTAGAACTTAAATTATAATAATAAAGAAAAAGAAAAAGTGATCAATGTCACTAGTCAGGGAAATGCAAATTAAACCACAATGAGCTATTACTTTGCAACTGTTAGAATAGCTGCTATCAAAAAGACAAAAGATAACAAGTACTGGCAAGAATGTAGAGAAAAGGGAACTCTTGTACGTTGTTGGTGAGAATATAAATTAATACAGCCATTATAGAAAACAGTGTGGAGGGTCTTTTAAAAAGTTAAAAATAAAACTATCATATGATCCAGCAATCCCACTACTGGGTATATATTCAAATGAAATGAAATCAGTATGTCAAAGAAAAAAATTTAAATAGGCTCAAACACATATACACATTTAATATGTACTACAGGTGACTTCTCAAATCACTAAGTTTGTAAGGTGAGGGTGGGAAAAATTGACTTTTTAATACATGATGTTGCGACAAATGGATAACTATTTGAAGAAAAGATAAAACTGGATCTATACCTCATACCATATATCAGTATAAACTCCAATTCATATAACTATATGACAAAAAATGAAACCATACAAGTACTAGAAGGAAATACAGGTAAATTCTTTTATAACCCAGGAATAGGGAAGGCCTTTCAATTCATGACTCAAAATCTGGAAACAATAAAAACTTGATGATATGGTTTGGCTGTGTTCCCACCCAAAATCTCAACTTGAATTGTATCTCCCAGAATTCCCACGTGTTGTGGGAGGGACTCAGGGGGAGGTAACTGAATCATGGAGGCCTGTCTTCCCCATGCTATTATCATGATAGTGAATAAGTCTCACGAGATCTGTTGGGTTTATCAGGGATTTCCGCTTTTGCTTCTTCCTCATTTTCTCTTGCCGCTGCCATGTAAGAAGTGCCTTTTGCCTCCTGTCATGATTCTGAGGCCTCCCCAGTCATGTGGAACTGTAAGTCCAGTTAAATATCCTTTTTGTCCCAGTCTCAGGAATGTCTTTATCAGCAGTGAGAGAACGAATTGATACAGTAAATTGGTACCAGTAGAGTGGGGCGCTGCTGAAAAGGTACCTGAAATGTGGAAGCAACTTTGGAACTGGATAACAGGCAGAGGTTGGATAGTTTGGAGGGCTCAGAAGAAGACAGGAAAACGTGGGAAAGTTTGGAACTCCCTAGAGACTTGTTGAATGGCTTTAACCAAAATGCCAATAATGGTATGAACAATAAGGTCAAGGCTGAGGTAGTCTCAGATGCACATGAGGAACTTGTTGAGAACTGGAGCAAAGGTGACTCTTGTTATGTATTAGCAAAGACACTGGCAGCATTTTGCCCCTCCCCAAGAGATTTGTGGAACTTTTAACTTGAGAGAGATGATTTAGCGTACCTGGCATAAGAAATTTCTAAGCAGCAAAGCATTCAAGATGTGACTTGGGTACTGTTAAAGGCATTCAGCATAAAAGTTTAGAAAATTTGCAGCCTGACTATGCCATAGAAAAGCAAAACCATTTTCTGGGGAGAAATTCAAGCCAGCTGTTGAAATTTGCATAAGTAGCAAGGAGCCCAATGTTAATCCCCAGGACCATAGGGAAAATGTCTCAGGCTATGTCAGAGAGCTTCACAGCAGCCCCTCCCATCACAGGCCCAGAGGCCCAGGAAGAAAAAGTGGTTTTGTGGGCCAGGCCCAGGGTCCTCGTGCTGTTTGCAGCCTAAGGACTTGGTGCCCTGTGTCCCAGCCACTCCAGCCATGGCTGAAAGGGGTCAATGTACAACTCAGGCTGTGGCTTCAGAGGGTGGAAGTCCCAAGTCTTGGCAGCTTCCACATGGTGTTGAGCCTGTGGGTCCACAGAAGTCAAGAATTGAAGTTTGGGAACCTTCGCCTAGATTTCAGAAGATTTATGGAAACGCCTGTATGCCCAGGTAAAAGTTTGCTGCAGAGGTGGGGCCCTCCTGGAGAACCTCTGCTAGGACAGTGTGGAAGGGAAATGTGGGGTCAGAGCCCCCACACAGAGTCCCTATTGGGGCACTGCCTAGTGGAGTTGTGAGAAGAGGGTCACTGTCCTCCAGACCCCAGAAGGGTCTTGCACCATGCACCTGGAAAAGCCACAGACACTCAACACCAGCCCGGGAAAGCTGCCAGGAGGGAGGCTGTATCCTGTAAAGCCACAGGGGCAGAGCTGCCCAAGACCATGGGAACCTACCTCTTGCATCAGCGTGATCTGTATGTGAGACCTGGAAACAAAGGAAATCATTTTGGAGCTTTAAAATTTGACTGCCCTGCTGGATTTTGGACTTGCCTGGGTCCTGTAACATCTTTGTTTTGGCTAATTTCTCCCATTTGGAATGGCTGTACTTACCCAATACCTGTACCCCCATTATATCTAGGAAGTAATTAGCTTGCTTTTGATTTTACAGGCTGATAGGCAGAAGTGATTTGCCTTGTCTCAGGTGAGATTTTGGACTGTGAACTTTTGGGTTAATGCTGAAATGAGTTAAGACTTTGGGAACTGTTGGGAAGGCATGATTGGTTTTGAAATGGGAGGACATGATATTTGGAGGGACCAGGGGCAGAATGATATGGTTTGGCTGTTTCCCCATCCAAATCTCAACTTGAATTTTATCTCCCAGAATTCCCACGTGTTGTGGGAGGGCCCCAGGGGGAGGTAACTGAATCATGGGGGCCAGTCTTTCCAGTGCTCTTCTAATGACAGTGAATAAGTCTCACAAGGTCTGACGGGTTTATCAGGGGTTTCCACTTTTGCTTCTTCCTCATTTTCTCTTGCCACCATCATGTAAGAAGTGTCTTTCACCTCCAGTCATGATTCTGAGGCCTCCCCAGTCATGTGGAACTGCAAGTCCAATTAAACCTCTTTTATGTCCCAGTCTTGAATATGTCTTTATCAGCAGTGTGAAAACAGACTAATACACTTGAGAAATTTTTTTACATTAAAAAATTTTTTGAGACAGAGGTTTTCTCTGTCACCCAGACTACACTGCAGTGGTGCAATAATGGCTCACTCCAGTCTCAGACTCCTGGGATGAAGCAATCCTCCCACCTTGGCCTCTTGACTAGTTTGAACTACAGGTGCATACCACCACACCTGGCTAATTTTTTCCTTTCTTCCTTCCTTCCTTCCTTCCTTCCTTCCTTCCTTCCTCCCTCCCTCCCTCCCACCTTTCTTTCTTTCTTTCTTTCTTTCTTTCTTTCTTTCTTTCTTTCTT
>NC_045442.1:54274192-54383907 GCF_002776525.5 Piliocolobus tephrosceles | reverse complement strand
CTTTCTTTCTTTCTTTCTTTCTTTCTTTCTTTCTTTCTTTCTTTCTTTCTTTCTTTCTGTCTCTCTCTCTCTTTCTTTTCTTTCTTTTTTCTCTATTACTATTTTTTTGTTTTTTTTGTAAAAACGAATCCTCACAATGTTGCCCAGGCTGGTTGTGAACTCCTGGCCTCCAGTGATTTTCCCACCTCAGCTTCCCAAGAGAGGTTATTTAAAAAAAAAAAAAAAATACATTTGCATCACAACAATCTCCTAAGTAAAGTGAAAATACAAATGCTTAATTAGTAGAAAAATATTAGCAACTTAGAGTATAGAGGGCTTACCTCCCTGAAATATAGAGTTCTTAAAAGGAGACGAAAAAACAAAAAACTCTAATAGAAAAACGGGCAAAATACAAGAATAGGCTGTTTATAGAAAAAAGATATTAAATGACCCTCAAACATATGAACAGATAGTTAATCTTTCTTGTAACAAAAGAAAAGCAAATAAAATCACAATGCAATTACCATTCCTCACCTATAGACTATCAAAAACCTAAGTTTGAGAATAAACTCTGTTAGTGGGGCTGTGGAGAAACAGGCACTTTTGTACACTACTGGAGAGAGTACAAAATAGTGCTTGGTTTCTATGAAGAGTAACCTAGCAATATCTAAACAATTGCATTTACTTTTCGATCCAGGAACTCCACTGCTAAGAAAGTATTTAGACGATATATCTCCACCAATATGAAACAACTTGCATCCAAGGGTTTTCACTGTGGCCTTACTCACAGTCACAAAATATTGGAAACAGTCCAAATATGCATCAATAGGTGACTTCATGAATAAACTGCAATACAACCACACAACGGAATGTAAAGTGGTTTTTGAAAGAACGAGGAAGATATCTGTGTACAAATATGATGTAATCTCCACAATACCTGAGAGAAGGCTTCAGACGATCAAACTTCTCCGAGCTAAAGGAGCATGTTCAAACCCATCACAAAGAAGCTAAAAATCTTGAAAAAATATTAGATGAATGGCTAACTAGAATAAACAGTGTAGAGAAGTCCTTAAATGACCTGATGGAGCTGAAAACCATGGCACGAGAACTATGTGACGCATGCACAAGCTTCAGTAACCAATCTGATCAAGTGGAAGAAACGGTATCAGTGATTGAAGATCAAATGAATGAAATGAAGCCAAAAGAGAAGGTTAGAGAAAAAAGAGTAAAAAGAAGCAAACAAAGCCTCCAAGAAATATGGGAGTATGTGAAAAGACCAAATCTATGTCTGATTGGTGTACCTGAAAGTGACAGAGAGAATGGAACCAAGTTGGAAAGCACTCTGCAGGATATTATCCAGGAGAACTTCACCAACTTAGCGAGGCAGGTTAACATTCAAATTCAGGAAATACAGAGAACACCACAAAGATACTCCTTGAGAAGAGGAACTCCAAGACACATAATTTTCATATTCACCAATGTTGAAATGAAGGAAAAAATGTTAAGTGCAGCCAGAAAGAAAGGTCGGGTTACCCACAAGGGGAAGCCCGTCAGACTAACAGCGGATCTCTCAGCAGAAACTCTACAAGCCAGAAGAGAGTGGGGGCCAATATTCAACATTCTTAAAGAAAAGAATTTTCAACCCAGATTTTCATATCCACCCAAACTAAGCTTCATAAGTGAAGGGAAATAAAATCCTTTACAGACAAGCAAATGCTAAGAGATTTTGTCATCACCAGGCCTGCCTTACAAGTGCTCCTGAAGGAAGCAATAAACATGGAAAGGAACAACCAGTACCAGCCACTGCAAAAACATGCCAAATTGTAAGGACCATCGATGCTAGGAAGAAACTGCATCAATTAACGAGCAAAATAACCAGCTAACATCACAATGACAGGATCAGATTCACACATAACAATATTAACCTTAAATGTAAATGGACTAAATGCTCCAATTAAAAATCACAGAATGGCAAACTGGATAAAGAGTCAAGACCCATCAGTGTGCTGTATTCAGGAGAACCATATCACATGCAGAGACACACATAGGTTCAAAATAAAGGAATGGAGGAAGATCTACCAAGCAAAGGAAAACCAAAAAAAAAGCAGGGATTGCAATCCTAGTCTCTGATAAAACAGACTTTGAACCAACAAGATCAAAAGAGACAAAGACGACCATTACATAATGGTAAAGGGATCAATTCAACAAGAAGAGCTAACTATCCTAAATATACATGCACCCAATACAGGAACACCCAGATTCATAAAGCAAGTCCTTAGAGTACTACAAAGAGACTTAGACTCCCACACAATAATAATGGGAGACTTTAACACCCTACTGTCAACATTAGACAGATCAATGAGACAGAAAGTTAACAAGGATATCCAGGAATTGAACTCAGCTCTGCACCAAGCAACAGAAATTATAACAAACTGTCTCTCAGACCACAGTGCAATCAAACTAGAACTCAGGATTAAGAAACTCACTCAAAACTGCTCAACTACATGAAAACTGAACAACTTGCTCCTGAATGACTACTGGGTACATAACGAAATGAAGACAGAAATAAAGATGTTCTTTGAAACCAATGAGAATAAAGACACAACATACCAGAATCTCTGGGACACATTTAAAGCAGTGTGTAGAGAGAAATTTATAGCACTAAATGCCTACAAGAGAAAGCAGGAAAGATCTAAAACTGACACCCTAACATCACAATTAAAAGAACTAGAGAAGCAAGAGCAAACACATTCAAAAGCTAGCAGAAGGCAAGAAATAACTGAGTTCAGAGCAGAGCTGAAGGAGATAGAGACACCAAAAAAACCCTTCAAAAAATCAATGAATCCAGGAGCTGGTTTTTTGAAAATATCAACAAAATTGATAGACCACTAGCAAGACTAATAAAGAAGAAAAGAAAGAAGAATCCAATAGACACAATAAAAAATGATAAAGGGGATTATCACCACCGATCCCACAGAAATACAAACTATCATCAGAGAACACTATAAACAACTCTACACAAATAAACTACAAAATCTAGAAGAAATGGATAAATTCCAGAACATATACACCCTCCCAAGTCTAAACCAGGAAGAAGTTGAATCCGTGAATAGACCAATAGCAGGCTCTGAAATTGAGACAATAAATAATAGCCTACCAACCAAAAAAAATCCAGGACCAGACGTATTCACAGCCGAATTCTACCAGAGGTACAAAGAGGAACTGGTACCATTCCTTCTGAAATTATTCCAATCAATAGAAAAAGAGGGAATCCTCCCTAACTCATTTTATGAGGCCAACATCATCCTGATACCAAAGCCTGACAGAGATACAACAAGAAAAAGAGAGTTTTAGAACAATACCCCTGATGAACATCAATGCAAAAATCCTCAGTAAAATACTGGGAAACCGAATCCAGCAGCACATCAAAAAGCTTATCCACCATGATCAAGTTGGCTTCATCCCTGGGATGCAAGGCTTGTTCAACATGCACAAATCAATAAACATAATCCATCATATAAACAGAACCAAAGACAAAAATCATATGATTATCTCAATAGATGCAGAATTTGACAAAATTCAACAGCTCTTCATGCGAAAAGCTCTCAATAAGCTAGTTATTGATGGGGCATATCTCAAAATTGTGTGAGCTATTTATGACAAACCCACAACCGATATCATACTGAATGGGCAATAGAAGCATTCCCTTTGAAAACTGATACAAGACAGGGATGCCCTCTCTCACCACTCCTATTCAACATAGTGTTGGAAGTTCTGGCCAGGGCAATCAGGCAGGAGAAAGAGATAAAGGGCATTCAATTGGGAAAAGAGGAAGTCAAATTGTCCCTGTTTGTAGATGACATGATTGTATGTTTAGAAAACCGCATCATCTCAGCCCAAAAGCTCCTTAAGCTGATAAGCAAATTCAGCAAAGTCTCAGGGTACAAAATCAATGTGCAAAAATCACAAACATTCCTATACATGAATAACAGACAAACAAAGAGCCAAATCATGAGTGAACTCCCATTCACAATTGCTTCAAAGAGAATAAAAGACCTAGGAATCCATCTTACAAGGGATGCGAAAGACCTCTTCAAGGAGAACTACAAACCACTGCTCAACGAAATAAAAGAGGACACAAACAAATGGAAGAACATTCCATGCTCATGGATAGGAAGAATCAATATCATGAAAATGGCCATACTGCCCAAGGTAATTTATAGATTCAATGCCATCCCCATCAAGCTACCAATGACTTTCTTCATACAATTGGAAAAAAACTATTTTAAAGTTCATGTGGAACCAAAAAACAGCCTGCAAAACCAAGACAATCCTAAGCCAAAAGAACAAAGCTGGAGGCATCACGCTACCTGATTTCAAACTATACTACAAGGCTACAGTAACCAAAACAGCATGGGACTGGTACCAAAACAGAGATGTAGAACAATGGAACAGAATAGAGCCCTCGGAAATAATACCACACATCTACAACCATCTTATCTTTGACAAACCTGACAAAAACAAGAAATGGGGAAAGGATTTCCTATTTAATGAATGGTGCTTGGAAAACTGGCTAGCCATATGTAGAAAGCTGAAACTGGATCCCTTCCTTACACCTTATACAAAAATTAATTCAAGATGGATTAAATACTTAAATGTTAGACCTAAAACCATAAAAACCCTAGAAGAAAACCTAGACAATACCATTCAGGCCATAGGCAAGGGCAAGAACTTCATGACTAAAACACGAAAAGCAATGGCAACAAAAGCCAAAATAGACAAATGGGATCTAATTAAACTAAAGAGCTTCTGCACAGCAAAAGAAGCTACCATCAGAGTGAACAGGCAATCTACAGAATGGGAGAAAATTTTTACAATCTACTCATCTGACAAAGGGCTAATATGCAGAATCTACAAAGAACTTAGGCAAATTTACAAGAAAAAAATCAAACAACTCCATCAAAAAGTGGGCGAAGGATATGAACAGACACTTCTCAAAAGAAGACATTTATGCAGCCAACAGACACATGAAAAAAAATGCTCATCATCACTGGCCATCAGAGAAATGCAAATCAAAACTACAATGAGATACCATCTCACACCAGTTAGAATGGCAATCATTAAAAAAGTCAGGAAACAACAGGTGCTGGAGAGGATGTGGAGAAATAGGAACACTTTTACACTGCTGGTGGGACTGTAAACTAGTTCAACCATTGTGGAAGACAGTGCGATGATTCCTCAAGGGTCTAGAACTAGAATACCATTTGACCCAGCCATCCCATTACTGGGCATATACCCAAAGGATTATAAATCTGGCTGCTATAAAGACACATGCACATGTATGTTTACTGCAGCACTATTCACAATAGCAAGGACTTGCAACCAATCCAAATGTCCATCAATGACAGACTTGATTAAGAAAATGTGGCACATATACACCATGGAATACTATGCAGCCATAAAAAAGGGTGGGTTCGTGTCCTTTGTAGGGACATCGATGAAGCTAGCAATCATCATTCTGAGCAAACTGTCACAAGGACAGAAAACCAAACATCACATGTTCTCACTCATAAATGGGAATTGAACAATGAGAACACTTGGACACAGGGTGGGGAACATCACGCACCAGGGCCTGTCATGGGGTGGGAAGAGTGGGGAGGGATAGCATTAGGAGATATACCTAATGTAAATGATGAATTAACGGGTGCAGCACACTAACATGACACATGTGTACATATGTAACAAACCTGCATGTTGTACACATGTACCCTAGAACTTA
Organism: Piliocolobus tephrosceles; assembly: GCF_002776525.5. Taxonomy (NCBI): domain Eukaryota; kingdom Metazoa; phylum Chordata; class Mammalia; order Primates; family Cercopithecidae; genus Piliocolobus; species Piliocolobus tephrosceles. The sequence continues at coordinate 54,378,149 of NC_045442.1, read as the reverse complement.
AAGTATAATTTTATAAAATAAAAAATAAATTATAAAAAGAAAATAAACAGAAACGAATGAAATGAATGATATCCTCTTTGGTAAAGCCCGTGTTAAAGTCTTGCCTGTTGCTCTTTTTATTGGGTTGTCTCTTTTTCTTTTTTGTAAGAAAATAAGAGAATTTTACATAAATGGGTAGGAGTCCTTTGCTAAGCAGGTGCCATTGCAAATATTTTCTCCTAGACCTAGCTTGCCTTTTCACATTCCATGTGTTTTGTTTGTTTGTTTGATAAACATAAGTTCTCAATTTTATTAAACTCCAACCCATAAGTATATTCCTTTTTGATAAGTACTTTGTTGTCTTTTTAAGAAATCTTTGCCCACTCCAAGGTATCAGAAATTTTCTGTTTTCTCCTAAAGCTTTATTGTCTCACCACTCACATTTAGATCCACAATCCAGCTGGATTTGTTTTTTAGTATAGTGTAAGGAAGGCTCAAGGTCAAGATACATTTTTTCCATATGGATATCCAGTTGACCAGCATCTTTTTTTTTTTTTTTTTTTTTTTTGAGACTAAGTCTCACTCTATTGCCCAGGCTCTGGAGTGCAATGGTGCGATCTTGGCTCACTGCAACCTCTGCCAGGTTCAAGCAATTCTCCTGCCTCAGCCTCCCAAGTATCTGGGATTACAGGTGCCCGCCATCACGCCCAGCTAATTTTTGTATTTTCAGTAGAGATGAGGTTTCACCATGTTGGTCAGGCTGGTCTTGAACTCCTGACCTCAGGTGATCCACTTGCCTCAGCCTCCCAAAGTGCTGGAATTACAGGCGTGAGCCACAGCTCCCAGCCCAGCATCGTTTATTTTTATGTATGTATGTATGTATGTATATATGTGTTTATGTATGTATTCATTTATTTTTTAGAGACAAGATTTCACTCTGTTTCCCAGGCTGGAGTGCAATGGCATGATCATAGCTCACTTCAGCCTCAAGTAGCTGATACTACAGTTGTGTGCCACCATGTCCATTTAATTTTTAAACATTTTTTGGTAGACATAGGGTCTCACTTTGTTCCCTGGGCTGATCTCAAACTCCTGGCCTCAAGTGATACTCCCACCTTCGCCTCCAACAGTGCTGGAATTACAGGTGTGGGCCGCACCACCGCCCAACCAGCACCATTTATTAACATGATCATCTATTACCACTCACTGCACAGCAGTGTCATTTTTGTCCTAAATTAGGTGACTAGTATGTGTAGATTTGTTTCTATCTTTGCACCAATTGCACTCTTAAGTTGTATTTTTACAGGACCTACATAAATAAAATTAATTAACTGGGTGTCTCTGTTACTGCATCACAGTAGAAGAGAGCTGCATGGGATTTTGATCAGATTTGGAGGCTCTGGCTGTGGAAAGCCTGATCCATAGTCATAGAATCCTGGACAATACAGCATCTGGTCAGAGAACCCAATGAAGGTATGGGAGAGAAGGAGGTATGAGAGTGACAGCCATAACCAGGAGACCTGATGGTCATGTCACATACTGCCCCATCCAGAAGCTGCCAGCCTATTACAGTAATGAAATGATTTGCTGAAAAGGAGCAGCTGAAACACTAACTCATAGGCATCCCATAGGATGAAGTACGCAGACTGAATCAGACACCTCCATATGGTGCTGGGTCTCCAGTAGGAACCAAGGTATAGAAGCAGGAGTGGCCCTACTTAACATAATTTGCAATGACCCACTAGGGGACTTTTCTTTTTGTCTCTATAACTCTGGGCTCTGCAGGATTAGAGGTCCTGGTTCCAAAAGGGGACACACCCTTGCCAAGGAACACAGCAAGATTTCCATTAAACTACCAGCCTCAGCTGCCCTCTGGGTACTTTGACTCTTTATATTCAGGACAAGTAGGCAAGAACAGGAGTCATTGTCCTGAAAGGTGTCATCGGCCCTGACCAGCAGAAAAAGGTGAGGCTTACACCTCTTTCTTATACAATGAGAGGAATATGTACAGAACTCAGGTGATCTGTGGGGGCACTTCCTGTTACTCCCTTATCCAGATGTGACTGAATGGACAAGTGTAGCCATCCTGATCTAAGAAAAGTGTGATTATCAGGGGTTCAGACCCCTCAGGAATGGGAGTAAGAGTCAACTCAGTAGGTAAGCCACGGAGGTGGTAGCTGAGGAAGCAGGGAATTTAGAATGGACATTGGGTAGGGAAGGTGGGGATAGTGAATACCAATTGGAGCCCCTAAGCTCCCTCTTCTCAGTTTCCCCTTAGGAAGAGAGGCTCACTGGGACCCCAAAGAAGCTGCTCTGCAAATGTACACGGTGACACAAAGCCACACAGCACAAGGGTGAATTGTGGCAACCATGGAGGTTTACTGCTCATAACTCCCTTGAAGGAAGAACTTGCTGGCAGCGTCAGTTGTTAATGAATTCATGATCTGCCTTCACTTTCAAGCCGAATCTGCATTCTTCCAAGGTAACCCCCCGCCAGTGACTGAGCACAGTAAGGACACTAGGGCCTGGTCATTTCTGTGGGTTTCTTTAACAAGCAATCTTTGCTCTGGAGCTCCCTGTTGGGTTGGCTGAGATTTTGTCAGATCTGCATCGTGGTCTGAGGCTCCCACATCTGGAACCTTAACTATAAGAAAATCAGGACGTGGAATTTTTGGCTTTCCAGGCTGTGTAGTACAGGAAAGCATCCAAGAAGTAGGGAGAAGGGAGGCTGAGCACTAGTCTACCATGTACCTCAGCCAGCTCACCATGTCCCAGGAGGAAGTAGGGGGCAGTGGGTTCTGAAAAGCCACAGGTGAAGGCATTTCTTGGCTTGAAAACAGAAATGTAACCAGGAAAGAGGAGAGAGAAAAGCATAGCCAGTGGAGCATGCAAGTAGGTCCAACGCGAACAAGGGTTTCTGTGCTTCTGGAATCCCTATCAAATGCTGCCCTCTGATGTTTGTGGAATAAACTACTTTTGAGAAATGCAAAAACAGCCTGATAAGAGAATGCATCTAGCTGTAGTTTCCTGGGATAAATAGCTCTAGATGTCTGAACCTCATGGAAACCAGGAAAAATCCACAAAACTGAAACTACTCCCAAATGATTGGGTGAACTGACACACAGATCAAGTTTTACTGAGGTGCTTATTAACTTAGACCTCTAGGTATAGCTTATCTTTTCTTCCACAATCAGAGTGGGGGCAGTTTTAAGCATTCCTCATGGTTCATGGAATGATCAGAAAGCACATGATAAATTATGAATCATTTGTACAAACTATGAATCCAAGTGAAGTCTTCCAATAAAAGTGTTTAATTTATTGCCAGTATTATTCATATCACTTCTCTTTATAATCTGTCTTTACAAGGTCCCCCCCAACCATAACACCATCATAAATGTTGATTAGGAAAAGAGTAACATCACTGATTTTCAGAATGTTATGTGCCAGTAGGGAATAAGTTTATGTCAACAAAGTTTCTGTTTCTGAATATAATATTGCCCAGTATAGTCAAGGAATGAAAGTCACAATGTTTAAAAATATCAACTGACATCTCTAGCTGTCAGTTGAGATACAAAACGCTTGTCAGAGTTACAGATTAAACAGTAAAGAAAAGCCAAGAATCAGGAGATGACCCTTGGACATGCCAAGCATGCTCCTGCCTCAGTGCGCTTACCTTTCCCTCTGCTTGCAACAGACTTGCCCTCAATGTGACATCCGCGGGAGTGTGATTCTCTTCTCTTCCTTCCAAGCTGCTGAAGTGGTAAGGTCCAGGGTCTGTGTTCATAGAAGTTTAAGTCACAGTCACATCTTTCTATTCCCCTTTTATCCCCCATGGTCATTTTGTGGCCAATCGGAACTGTGGCTTGGGATCTTTGGATGGAGGAAGGTGGGTTAGAAGAGGTTTCACTGCAAATTTATGTGAGTTGTCTCTATTGGGGTTGGAAGTCAAAAGCACATGTATTGTGTTAGTTTGTTTCCCTTTGCTAACCTTCCTTCAGTATATGCCTTCCTTTGCTATTTATTCTTTGGCAGGATTTAAATATTCATGGATCTCTGGGCCTAGTAATTTCTGATAGCCCCTCGTTCTTATTCTGATTTCTAAAGGGTTTTATGCTAGAGAAGCCAAGTAGGTTAATGAGCAAAGGCCATCATGGCCGGAATTGCAGCACTCTTTTCTGAGAATTGTCTCCACCCCAAGACCACCATCTCTGAGAACCTCTAAATATTTGCAAACGCTCTGGCAAACAGTATCAAACCATTCAAGTTTGAGGCTAGAGTAGTAACTAAAATACAACAAGCTGGAGATGCTCAGCAAAAACTACTTATATTGTGCCTGTACAGATCAACCTGCAGTTTCCGGTTGCCAGAGCTGTTCCAATTCCCACTTTTCTCTTCAATCTTCTAGTACTAGGGAAAGGTATGTGCAAACAAGGCAAGGCAGAGATGAGAGCATGCTCCCCTCTGCATGGCCTGGGGGATGTGCATCATGCTCTCCCTCTCCACTGTTTGCTTTCCCACTGGGGAAGAGATGGACTCATCTTCAAAATGCAGGGATGAAAGGCTGCAGAAAACAACAAACTTGGGGCTAAGTGTGGGGTCAGAGCTGTGTGTAATCAGTCATTAGGGGGCCCTGATCTGCTGAGCTGCTTTAAGGCTTTGGAATTTGACTTAAGGGATGTCATCCTGCTGGGTTCACAGAAGAAATTCCCAGGGGCTAGAGGTGAGGTCTAGCCACAAAAGTGAGATCATAGATGGAGAAACATTTAGAAAAGAATTTGTAGTGCTGTTGTTGTGGTAATGAAAAGAATAATAAGCTGACTACAAAGATCCTCCCAAATTTCTCATGTTGAGTAGTTTAGTCCTTGTACAATAAAATAGCATAACTTTGAGAGTTAAATAAATGTGGGTTAGAGAAATGATTACAATGTTCACAAATGAGAGATAAACTAAACAGATTATAGCAATTACTACCATAGAATAATATGTAGTCATTTAAAAATTATGTACTCTACACATATTGTGGAGGGCAATGTGGCACAACGGATAAAAATGTACAGATTCGTATGCCTTTAATCTAGCATTCCACTCTAAGAAATTTATCTTACAGGTGTGTTCATACAGGTGTAAAATGACATGTATAAGATTATTTGCCCTAGAAGAAAACCTAGGCAATATCATTCAGGACATAGGCATGGGCAAAGACTTCATGACTAAAACACCAAAAGCAATGGCAACAAAAGCCAAAATTGGCAAATGGGATCTAATTAAACTAAAGAGCTTCTGCACAGCAGAAGAAACTACCATCAGAGTGAACAGGCAATCTACAGAATGGGAGAAAACTTTTACAATCTACCCATCTAACAAAGGGCTAATATCCAGAATCTACAAAGAACTTAGACAAGTTTACAAGAGAAAAACAACCCCATCAAAAAGTGGGCGAAGCATATGAACAGACACTTCTCAAAACAAGACATTTATGCGATGAACAGACATATGAAAAAAAGCTCATCATCACTGGTCATTAGAAAAATGCAAATCAAAACCATAATGAGATAGCTTCTCATTCCAGTTAGAATGGCGATCATTAAAAAGTCAAGAAACAACAGGTGCTGAAGAGGATGTGGAGAAATAGGAATGCTTTTGCACTGTTGGTGGGAGTGTAAATTAGTTCAACCATTGTGGAAGACAGTGTGGCAATTCCTCAAGGATTTAGAACCAGAAATACCATTTGACCCAGCAATCTCATTACTGGTTATATACCCAAAGGATTATAAATCATTCTACTATAAAGACACATGCAGATGTATGTTTATTGTGGCACTATTCACAATAGCAAAGACTTGGAACCAACCCAAATGCCCATCACTGATAGACTGGATAAAGAAAATGTGGCACATATACTCCATGGAATACTGTGCAGCCATAAAAAAGAATGAGTTCATGTCCTTTGCAGGGACATGGATGAAGCTGGAAACCATCATTCTCAGCAAACTAACACAGGAGCAGAAAACCAAACACCGCATGTTCTCACTCATAAATGGGAGTTGAACAATGAGAACACACAGGCACAAGGAGGGGAACATCACACACCGGGGCCTGTTGGGGGTTGGGGGAATGGAAGAGAGAGCAAGTGCCTTATGCATGTGGGACTTAAAACCTAGATGACGGGTTGATGGGTGCAGCAAACCACCATGTTACATATAGACCTATGTAAGAAACCTGCACATTCTGCACATATATCCTAGAACTTAAAGTATAATAAAAATTAAAAATTAAAAAATTAAAAAAGAAATTAAAAATAGATTATTTGTTGCACCATTTTCTGTAATATCAAATGTTTAGAAACCTGTTTTTAAAAAGTTATGGTGTAGCCATACAATGGAATACAACACAGCCTTAAAAAAAATACAAGCTCCCTATGTCCCGATACATAAAACAACAATAACACCCACCAAAAAACAAAACAAAACAAAATATGTTTTTATATTGCCATTCGAGGTTAATAATGTAAGAAGAGGACCTAGAAAGAATATTTGCTGGATGAAAGGTGTGCAGTTTAATCCAACTTACCATCAGCCTCTCATGCCTTCAGCCTCAGTCTATTGGATGCCACACTGTACCTGAACTGGGCAGCCTTAGCTGAGGAAGAAGCATATATATGTACTCTAGTGCAGTAGATTTTAAATTTTAGTGAACATGAGAATCATCTGGATTGGTTGCTGAAAATGAAGATTTAAGACATCTGTCTTTAGAGATTGTGACTCAGTAGGTCTGGGGTTGGGCTCTGAAACTGGTGTTGCTTTTTAACGAGCACACCAGGTGATTCTGATGCGGCAGATCCAATCTCTGAGAAACCATGCTATCATGACCACAGAACGAGCACCTGAGGTTAACTAAAGCCTCCTCACTGAGTCTGCTCCCGGATCTGTGAGAGGAAAATTCAGCTGGGTGATTTGGCTTCAACATCAAGTTCAAAGGGCCCTGAAATGTGGCTACTGCAAATTTGCTTATGGAAGCAAGAGTCCCTTCCCCAGATATTTATATTTTGGTTCTTTTCAGCATGAGGATATCAATATCATTTTCTAATCCTTATAATAAAATCACAACAGAGGTAATTTCTGGTCATCCAGGTTAATTCAGATAGAAAGACGAATTTATGAACACAAAACCATTTGTTGCCCAGTTGATGGCTTAACGGTGTTTTATCTACTTCTACTTAAATAATGACACCTTTCTTCTCGGAGAGCAACTTGACATAGCTATACCCTTCAATGATCATTCATAGAATTTCATACAATTCTATGTATTGTATATACCATAGTTAATGCACATGTGCACAATGTGTGAGTATTATAACTTCATTGTTTTGTCAATTATTTTTTCATATAGTCGTGTTCAGTAATAGTTGTCTTTTGCCATTTCTATATTCTGTGTTTACTTTTTATTTTTAAATAATTATTATTTATTTTATTAATAGGTGACTAGGTCTCTGTCACCCAGGTTGGAGTGCATTGGTGTGACCATAGTTCATTGCAGCTTCAACCTCCCAGGCTCAAGAGAGTCTCTCACTTTACCCTCCTGAGTAGCTGGGACTAGAGGCATGTGCTACCACACCTGGCTATTTTTTTTTCCTAATGTTTTTGTAGAGCCTGTGTCTCACTATATTTCCCAGGCTGGTCTTGAACTCCTGGCCTCAAGCAATCCTCCTGCCTCGGCCTCTCAAAGTGCTGGGATTACAAGTGTGACCCACCTTACTCAGTCTACTATTTTTATTTTTAGATGTTATTTTTGTTATTTTTAGATTCAGATAAAATAGAAATGCAAATACACATACAACATTTATAATTTTTTCTATGTTGCTATTTATCATTTTTCATCAGTTCTGTCATACTTTTCAAATCTACTAATATTTGTAGATTTGTTTACAATAAAAAAAAGTTCTGATTACTCACTGAATTTCCTAGATTTATATTCTATTCAGGAAAGTACACTGTCACCTTTGTTACATACTGGATGAGTAAGAATTTAGGATGGCAATTTCACAAAATTTTGTTCTAAGACACAGGTTTCCTGATATTTAGTGCTTACTATGTATAGTATTATTCTACATGCTTGATAAATAGTAACTAATTTGATCTTCAAAACAGGACTGACTGTAAGGCAGGTGCTACTATTACTATGCCACATTGACTGTCAATATTGTTTTCCAGACTTGGACTTCTGACCCTAATTGAAATCCATCTTGAATTGAAAATCTCTCCATACTCCCCTAAATCGAAGAGTAAGAAATCTCAAAATCTAAATGCTCCATGGCTTTCTTAGGGCTCTCAGAAGAGCTTATGCAACATATCTTACCACTCCATGTTAGTCCCAGCAACTGCATATTGTCCAGACAGCCCTGCTGGAACCGGGACCCTTTCTTGACATCTTGCCATGCCTTTGACTTGGAAACCCTCTCTTGGGTGTTTGTCTACCCTAGTCACTGCCTGGCTTAGTGAGGCATTACCGTTGCTACAACTTGTCTCTGAGTATTGCCTGTTGCTTGCATTCTCTCTGAAACCTGCACATTTCACCTCTACTTCATCCCTAATTGGGCCATTGGATTGGACCTAGAAACTGTTATCTACTTGATCTAGTTCAGAGTTCAGAGTTCAGTAGTTCCTTTGAATACTGACCATAAATCCATAACTGACCAGTTTCTTCTAACCCAGTTTGACTTCCTACTCCATTTTGGGTGCTAAATCCAAACTCAACAAATCTACCTAAGCTATGACACTCTTGTGTCAAAGGTGAACATTCCTCTGATTTGGAAGTGATGAGGGCACTGACAAGCTAGGTTTCAGTGATGTGACTGAAAGCATAAAGATCTTGTGCTGTCCAAGGAAGGAGGTGAAATGTGATAGAAGCTCTGTGGCAAAAGGAAGGTTAACAGACTACCCTTGACCCCCCCTGCTACAGTTTCCTATGTTGCTTCACATTCGGTCTACTCTTTCACTTCGTTTGAAGAACCGTCTATTTAGAAGCTATAAGAAGTGTCTTCACCTAGGCAATGGTACTATAGTTCCAGCTGGGCAACTCAACACATCTGTGCGATCATTCTAAATTTAATTTTCATCAAATTTACTTCTCCTCCTGAGGATGGTGTTCTCATTGGAAGGAAGAGCAAGTGCTCACCCTTACAAAACCCTGCTTCACATTCAAGGCTCTGTGTTAACACTGGAGTTAGTTCATCAAAAGACAATTATGAGTGCTCTGGAATCCTATAGTGTTTATAACTTGCTGGTTCAGCCTCTGTGAAGTCAAGATTTTTTGTTTTTGTTTTAGACAGCCCTCATAGGAGTCCCTAGAAGGGCTGAAAATGTATAACAAGGTATCTTATTGATCCACATATATACTAACATGAAAAGTCTTCAGTTTTAAGTCTACTTTCCTTTATTTTTTAAATTCAGTGTTTACTGAGTGCTGAGTATATGCCAGGCAGAATTTTAGGTACAGGCGTACAACAGAGAACAAAGCAAAGATTTCTGCCCTCCTGGAGTATACAACTCCTAATAGCAATACATAATAAACATAATGAGCAAATTATATAGTATTTAAAAGTGTTGAGGTCTACAGAATAAAGAGCCAGGCAAAAGAGATGGGAGTGTGGACATGGAGATACATGTCGCCATATCAAAAGATGTTTAGAGTGATCCTCTTTGAAAAGATGACATTTGAGAAAAGACTTAAAAGAAAAATAATGGAGAGACACTTACAGGTCTCTGGGGAAAGAATTGCAGGAAGAGAGAAAAGCCAGAGTAAAGGCAAAGAAGTGGGTACACGGTCTGGTGTCTGTGAGAAATAGCAGAGGTGAGGAAGAAAGTTAGGGGTAGAATACTAGAAACGAAGGTCAGACTCGAAGATAGGGAGTCAATCTATTAGCAGCGATAATAGCCTTGGTTCAGGAATGAGTGACAGACTTTTACTGCTTTGAGTAGAGATTTATTCTTCTGCATATTTCCAATACAATTTCACTTTCTATTTAATATTTATAAAAACCTAAAACATATAACTTTATTGAAGTGTAATTTATGTACAATAGGCCATATTCACTCAAACTGTACAAATCAATGAATTTTGATAAATGATTATACTGTGAACTCACCACCACACTCAAGTTACAGAACATCTCCATCATCCCTAAGAGTTTCCTCACAAGGCTTTGCAGTTTGTCACTCCATCTACAGCAGTCCCAGTCTGCTTTTTGCCACTAATGATTGGTTTGCATTTTCCAATATTTTAATATAAATGGAATCCTATAGTATATACTCTTTTATGTCTGGCTTCTTTTAGCACAACAGTTTTGAAATTTATTCATGCTAATGTATATATAAGTAGTTCCTTTTTTTGCTGAGCATTCCATCATATAAATACATCTTATTTCATTTATTCATTGGCAGAAACTTGGTTTTTCTACCCCCCCCGCCCCACCAAATTATAATATATTAATGTTGCTTTTATCAAACACATTCAGTAGCAATTACAATGATCACACTATCCAGAAATGTTAAGTATTTAGAGCCTAAGGACACAGGAAATCTTTTTTTTTTTTTTTTTATTCTTAAAGTTCTAGAGTACATGCGCACAATGTGCAGGTTTGTTACATATGTATACATGTGCCATGTTGGTGTGCTGCACCCATTAACTCATCATTTACACTAGGTATATCTCCTAATGCTATCCTTCCCCACTCCCCCACCCCTTGACAGGCCCCGGTGTGTGATGTTCCCTTTCCTGTGTCCAAGTGTTTTCATTGTTCAATTCCCACCTATGAGTGAGAACATGCGGTGTTTGGTTTTCTGTCCTTGCGATAGTTTTGTAAGAATGATGGTTTCCAGCTTCATCCATGTCCCTACAAAGGACATGAACTCATCCTTTTTTATGGCTGTATAGTATTCCATGGTGTATATGTGCCACATTTTCTTAATCCAGTCTGTCATTGATGGGCATTTGGGTTGATTCCAAGTCTTTGCTATTGTGAATAGTGCCGCAATAAACATACAAGACACAGGAAATCTTAAAAGGTAAATCCAAATTTATATAGATATTCTTGCTCCAGAAGAGTTACATGATAGGGTAATAAATAAAAGACATCCCAGCATGAAAATATATGAGTAGGATAAAATTCTATGGAAAGTGTGGAATAGAAAGATGGGAAATTTCCCAATGATAAGAAGTGCGTTAACTATGGTATTTAGAACCTATTACACACATTTCAAAAGTGGGGTGACTTTTATCTTTTTAAGTCAGTATTTACAATGTTAGAATTTTAATCCTTTATCTCTTTAAACACAAAATTTTATATGCCCATTTTAAAATATGAATTTGAAAACAAAAACAATAGAAGTAAAAATATTTGAGGACCCCTTTTCTCAGGCCCCACTCTCTGGCTCTTTAATTGTCTGAGCTGGGCAAGAATATTATGTTTTTTCAAAGTTCCTTTGGTGAGGCTGGGCGCAGTGGTTCATGCCCATAATCCCAGCACTTTGGAAGGCCAAGGTGGGAGGATTGCTTGAGCCCAGAAGTTTGAGACCAGCCTGGGCAACATAGCAAGACCCCATCTCTACAAAAAATTTTAAAAATTAGCTAGGCATGATGGCACGCACCTGTGGTCCCAACTATATGGGAGGCTGAGGTGGGAGGATCTCCTGAGCCCAGGAAGTTGAGGCTTCAATCAGCCTTCTTTGTGCCACTGAGCTCCAGCCTGAGCAACAGAGCAAGACTCTGTATCAAAATAAATTAAGAAATAAACAAACTCCCCCAGGCGACTCTAATGTGCAGCAAGGTTATGAGGAGCTGGCCTAAAGACAGTGGTCTCTCTCAACAAGACAATGTCGGACAAGGAGTAGGAAAAATGAGAGCCACATTGTTTACCATTTACCTGGGAGTGTTAGTCATCTGGCAAGGTTTAATTATTTGCAAGGTTTACAAAAATACCAAATCAACAAGGCCTTATAGAACTTAAGCTTAAGAAAAAGGTGAGAGGGCCCAATAACTATGGTGCCTTCCAATAATGAAGCAATATTTGCAAGGCACTTTATCAATTATATATATATTGTAAGTAAGTGGAATTATTTCAACTGTAGACAGTTCCAGGCCTAGAGCACTAAGCCACTTGGCGGTATGGTGACAAAGAAAAATTAACTGGCAATTGTCCCTGGGCTCACCTGTTGACCTTTTTCACAGCAATATGTTTTTCTGCTTGCTGTCCAAAATCTCAAGTCTGCAACTTAATTTTGTTTTCCACATCCCTATTTCTCCTCTATTCTCTTTTTGTGCCTTACCAGTTTTTTTTCTCATCTTTGTTTCTTGTTATGATACACCCTATAGTGATGAAAGATCCTGAAACCAGGATTTGAGCTCAATGCTAAATTCTGCAATTAATTAGCCATGTGACCTAGTAAATAATCTATAAGATGGGTGTCATGGTTGTTTTGTATAGTGGGGTGAATGGTAGGCCCAAGAAGGAAATGCCTGTACCCTAATCCCTGCAACCCATGAGTATTATTGTATGGCAAAAGATGTGATTAAGTTTCTTGAGATGAAGGGTTTTTCCTGATTATCTGTGAGGACCCTAAATGAAATCACATGTATTCCTTGGGAAAGAAAGGCAGAGGGAGTTTGGGGACACACAGAGGAGATATGAAAATGGAGCAGAGGGAGCTGCAGCCACCACAAGCCAGAGTACTAACAGCACCCGAAACTGGAAGAAACAAAGAACAGATTCTCCCCTACAGCCTCTGCAAGGATTGTGATTCTGTTGACACCTTGATTTTTGACATCGAGCCTTTTAAAATTACTGTTGTTTACTTTTTTAAGACAAGGTCTAGCTCTGTTGTCCAGGCTGGAGGGCAGTGGTGCAGTCTCAGCTTACTGCAGCCTCAAACTCCCTGGCACAAGCGAGCCTCCCACCTCAGCCTCCCAAGTAGCTAGGAATACAGGTATGCACCACCATGACTAGCTAACTTTTTACTAGAGATGAGGTCTCACTATGTTGCCCAGGTTGGTCTCGAACCCCTGGCTCAAGTGATCCTCCTGCCTCAGCCCCCCAGAGTGCTAGGATTACATGCATGAGCCAGGATTATTTCTGCCCTTCAGAATTGTAAATTTATGTTGTTTGAAGTCACCAAATTTCTGGTTATCTGTTACAACAGCCACAGGAAACCAGTAATCCTGGTTACTTCCCAAGGCAAAGAAGCAGCTAAGCAATATACAAGTGCTTTTCGAACTAAACTGTTACACAAATACAAGCTCTCTTTACTGGTCACTCTCCACAGGGATTTCTAATACCATGCACACAGTTGTGGTCATGGATCAGTCTTCATGGAAAAGACTTCAGGGGAGATCCTGGGGCTTTCCTGTCTCATTGCACACACTTCTCCCTAATCCTTCTCTTTCCAAAAAGTTTAGTATTTCTTTCTGTAGTGCTGTGGATATTGCTAATTGTAGCAAACTCCCCCCACCCCCAAAAAAAAAACAGTTAGAACTGCCTTAGCCATGTCTCTTGAATGTGGCAAGCAATTACTCTTCTCTTTATCACAAGATCCTGTATCACTTCAGGATACAAAGCAGGTTTTCTCAACAGCAGCAAGACTGATGTTTAGGACTGGACAGTTCTTTGCTGTGGGGATGACTCTGCAGCATCCTTGTCCTCTACCCACTAGATGTCAGTGGTACCCTCCCCAGTGATGACAATCATGTATTTCTCAGAATAATGCCAAATGTTCTGAAGCAAACTGCTCTGCCCTCCCTCCCTGCCAACCAGGTCAAGAAATCCTCATTTAGAGGATGACAGGACATGACTGGCCAAAGATCTATCTAGCGTGACTGTATTAGGGAAGCAGAAGCCTAGAAGAGCCAGAGTGACACCATTTTAAAATCAACTCCATCTTAAACTTCCCAGTCATGACCCATGGTCCTAAGATGTTCACAGCTAAGAAAACAGCTTAGTCACCTGTAAGAACAAACTCCTACAGCAGAAAGTCCAGATGTCCCAATACTCATAACAATATATGCTTCCAAGAATTACAGCTATGCTTTGATGCACTTACACACTAAGATATCAAGCATAGATTTATTTATTTATTTATTTATTTATTTATTTATTTATTTATTTATTTATCTGAGATGGAGTCTTGCTCTGTCACCCAAGCTGGAGTGCAGTGGCATGATCTCGGCTCACTGCAACCTCCGCCTCCCAGGTTCAAACGATCCTCCTTCCTCAACCTCTTCAGTAGCTGGAATTACAGGTGTGTGCCACCATGCCTGGCTAATTTTTGTATTTTGTAGTAGAGATGGGGTTTCGCCATGTTGGCCAGGCTGGTCTTGAACTCCTGGCTCCAAATGATCTGCCCATCTAGGCATCCCAAAGTGCTGGGATTACAGGCGTGAGCCACCGCACCTGGCCAAGGATGGATTTCTTTAAATCAATAAAGTACTAACTTTTCTCATGCTATCCACCTGTACGCACACCTTAGTCTTTACATAGAGAAGACCCCTATATAAGAAAAACTTAAAGACGGTGCATTCCTCTGCTTGTTTTCTGAGGATGCCCTATTCTGGAATGGAGTCGCTTTCAATAAACTATCTCTTCTCACTGCACTTTGCAACTCATCTTGAATTCTTTCCTGTGCAAGATCCAAGCCTCTATTGGGGTCTGATCAAGACCCCCTTTCTGGTAACAGCTCCACTCCTGGTAGATAACCCCAATCTCTATTCATACATTAAGATTTGTCCTAGATGTCAACAGAGGACAGACGTCCTAGTAGCTTGCTGATTCATCATGAAATTGGTCTTTTAGATAGTTTCATCAATGTTTCTTAAATTACGATCAATATTTCATTTGTGGCAGGATCACTTGAACTTCTTGTTGACCTGCTGAGAGATCCAGGAATTTCCATTTTACATGTTTTACAGATGATTCTTAAAATTTCTTTGAGAAACACTAGTTTGGATGAACTTCAGACTCCAGGTAGATGATGGTATTTATTCTAGAAACTCTCCTGGTTCTGGAAACTGATCCCAGTTCACCCTGACAAAGTCATCCTTCACACTTGCTGTCAGTTGAACATCTGATTCTGGAGACCCCAGCCTAATTTCTGCCTACACTGACATCTCAGGTTGTCTGTTGTCACTTACAGTACTGATGTCTCACCTTTCTGTCCCCAGTAGCATTGATGTCCTTGGATACAAGCTCTGATTTCTTTGGATGCATTCAGAGTTCTTATGTTTGTCTCTATACAAATAAAGCCTTGGCTATGCCTAATGTAGTAACTCTATCAACCCTTCCAGCTTTAACATATTTTTGTATGCATGCCTGCATCCTAAATCCTGGCCTTGTTCTGCCTCTGGAGCCCTGGATACAATAACCTAGAGGGACCAGAAATCTATAGGTCTAGGTAGAGAAATGATCAAGTTGAAGGAATTCAGCTCCTTCTTCAACCTTCCCCATCTTGGCTGCCCAAAGAAACTTAAGCATAATCTTTTCTATCTTTCCCTACCTTATCTCTCACACTCCGTCAATTAACAAGTCCTGTAGATTCAACCTCTTAAATATCTCGTTTCAACCAAATTCTCTCCATCCCAACATGAGGCAATTGAACATGCTGTTTCTCCTGCCTTTCCACAAATACAGAAGACTATCAGCTGCACAGTAGCCACTCTCATTGGCAGGCTGGCCCACAATCATGCTCCAAAATTATAAAGAGAACAAATTTAGAATCTGCCATATGCAAGTTAATATGAAGATGGCATTGATGACACAGAATATTGGAAGCTAATATACAAAAGCACCAACTTTAACTACAGATCCAACATATCCCTATCAAAACCCAGCTGGTTTCTTTACAGAAATTGACAAGCTGATCCTAACATTCATATGAATATGAAAGAGATCCAGAATAGTTAAAACAATCTTCAAAAAAATCAAAGTTGGAGATCTCATATTTCCTATCATACAACTTACAACAAATTACAGTAGTCAAGACAGTGTGGTACTGGCATAAAGATGACATATAAAGCAATGTAATAGAATTGAGACTTCAGATATAAACTCATAGATCTGTGGTCAATTGATTTTTCACAAGGGTGTCAAGACAATTCAACAGAGAAAAATAATCCTTTCAACAAAGAGTGCTAGGAAAACAGATATTCACAGGTGAAAGAATGAAGCTAGACATCATATACAAAAATTAACTCAAAATGGATAGACCTACGTGTAAGAGCTAAAACTATAAAACAGAAGAAAATACTGGGGGTAAATCTTCATAATATTCTATTTTGCAATGGTCTGTTGGATATGACACCAAAAGCACAAGCAACAAAATGAAATAGATAAACTGGACCCCATCAAAATTAAAATTGTTGTGCTGCAACTGATACCATCAATAGAGTGAAAAAACAACTTCTGGAATGGGAGAAAATATTTGTAATTAATTTATTTTATAGTGGCCTTATGTCTATTATATATACAGAACTCCTGAAACTCTATAATAAATGAGATAACCCATTTCAAAATGGGCAAAGAACTGGAATAGACGTTTTTCCAAAGACATACAAGTGGCCAAGCAGCACATAAAAAAATGCTCAACATCATTAGTCAGAATGTAAACACATCAAAATCATGAGATACTTCACACCTACTAATGGCTATAACAAAGACATACAATAACAAGTGTAAGATTGCCATATACGTGATTCACTCATTTTCAGTCACTACTGCCAGCTTAGGAAGTTAGGAAGCTCCAAGTCCCACCAACACTAGCTCCATATTATTTAACCTAAATAACTTTTTTAAATGGCCAGTTCTACCCTCCAGATTCTGGCCCAGGTATCTGCATGCATTGAGGGTTGATTCTACTCAGCCGTAGTTGAGAATCACAGCACTTGGCTTGAAAACAAAAAAACCTATCCTGCAGTAGCATATCACTCTACTTTCCTCAGTTTGAGTAAAATATTCACCGGGGAGAAAGAAAGTAAACCTCATGTCTGATTTGTTTTTCTAAGACCACCAGAGCGGGCACAAAAGAACCAGTGAGTAGGCAAGGCTAGGAGCAAAACTGCAAATTTATTTTTGGTCACCTAGCTTCAGGGAAGAAGGTGGGTAGGGAGAGGTCTGCCGGCCTCCGGCAAAGGAGGCCGACAGAGTCGCCCGGTGGAGCTCTCAGGCGGAGTTCCTAATGCAGTCCCGATAGGAGTGGGGGGCTGGGAAGTCCGCGCGGGACGCTCGCCGGGAGTGGCTTTTCTAGGAGTGGGAGGGCAATAGGCGGGGCACGGGCATGTCAGGGGGGCGTTCCATAGGTGCGACCAGGTAAATCTTGGTCTCTTCGGATTGACGTCACCTGGCGCATGCCCAGTTGGTCTGCACCTTCCCAGGTGCCAGCTTCATTTTCACGTGCGCGGGAAAAGTTGGTGATGAAGAACCCGGAAGCACGCCATCTTGCCTCCATTCGTCCAAACAGTCCAACCTTTTATTGATAAATAGTGATAAGGGGCGCCGTGGTCTATCTGGTTACTTCCTGCTGTTAAGGGGCGTCGTTAAGGTCAGGGCCTATGGTTGGTATTTGGACATACGGATGAAGAATAAAATAAGGCACAGTATTAGTATAGGAATGAGGAATGAAAGCATTTGTTGGAATATGGGCAAAACCCAGAAGGGTGGTCCTGGCAAGGGTGGGGAGTATGAGATAGTTAAGAAAATTTAATAAGTTTGAGATGAGTGGCGGAAAGTTGAACTGATTTCTCAGCCTAGTAAGGGGGTAGGGCATGAGGGTATAATGAGGAATGAGTGCACAAAGTAGTTGTTGGCCAGGCAGCAATTAAGGAGTGGAGTTTTTCGTGGAGTGGATGGCTTTCCGCTTACTCCTACTACAGAGATATTGGACAGAAGGCTAGGTCCAGAGAAGGACGGCAAAACAGAATAGGTAGCCTCGCTATCAATTAAAAAATTAATTGTCTTACCCACTACCAGGAGAGTTACCCGCGGCTCGGCGAGGGTGATGGGGGTCCCCGAGTCTCGGCACCTTCTGTTGTCATCGTCCAGATGTAGGAGCTGGAAGGAGCTCCCAGGATCCTGGGAAAGGGGGTCACGTTGAGACGCAGCACCTGTTCTCAGGGTGGGGCAATCAGACTTCCAGTGTCCTCCCTGTTGGCAAGCAGGGCAGGGGGTTGCTGGTGGACGAGGGTTAGGACATTTACTGGCCCAATATCCTGATGCCTTGCACTTATAGCAAGGCTGCGTTGGGGCTCGGGGACCTTGTGGACACCTGTTGGCATAGTGTCCTGCCTTGCTGCACTTAGAGCAGGCTCCTTTTGTAGTCTTGGAGTCTGTGGGATGTGTGCTCTCTGGTCTGGGGTTACAACTGGGCTGTAAAGCCGCTGCTAGGAGGTGCACCTTCTGTTCAAGGCGAGCCTGCCGCTGTGCCTCAGCCATCTCCTCTCTGGAGTTATAGACCTTAAAGGCTAATTTAACTAGGTCTTGTATTGGTGTCTGAGGACCATCCTCTACCTTTTGAAGATTTTGCGAATGTCAGGAGCTGATTGAGAAATTAAATAAGACGCCAAAATGGTGGCCCCTGTGGGGGAGGCCGGATCTAACTGGGTATATTGGGTTAGAACCTCAGTCAGCCTATTTAAGAACACGGCTGGATTTTCTTCTGGATTTTGAACAATTTCTTTTAATTTGTTAAAATTTACAGTTTTGTTTGAGGCTGCTTGCATACCAGCCAACAAACACTGGACCATTATGTCTCGCCTACGGCACCCAGGCTGGCCTGCTTGGTAGTTCCAGTCTGGGTCTGCCGAGGGGACTGCTTGCTCTCCTAGTGGAATGGCGGCGTCAGTTAAATGTAGTTGGTTGGCGTGCTGCCTGGCGGCCACTAGGATACACTCTTGCTCCTCAGGGTTTAGGGTGGAGGTTAGGATAACCTGAAGGTCATGCCAAGTTAAGTCATAGGCCTGACAAAGGTATCTAAATTCCTTTATGTATATGGTAGGATTAGCTGAGAAATCACCTAAACGCTTCTCAATTTTGGAAAGATCGGCCAGTGAAAAAGGGACATGTACTCTTGACTACCCGCTCCGCCCCAGCTACCTCTCGCAAAGGTGCTAACACTGTAGGAGGGTGTGGGGCAGGAGTGGGGGCATCAGCAGGGCACTTAGAGCGGGTGTGGGCAGAGACAGGAGACTCAAGACAACCAGTTGGGGGCCCTGAAGGAGGCATGGGACCGAGTGGATTACTAGTAGATAAGGAGGAGGAAGGAGGAGTCTGGACGGGGGGAGGAGGAGGAGTCTGCACAGGAAGGCAGGGGGTGGAGAGAGCAGGGAGAGAAGGAGGAGTATAGGGCAGGTTGGGACGAGAGCGTAAGGCCCAAAAGCCTTGTATATAATTAATTTCAGACCACTTGCCTAGCTGCTGGCAGAAATTGCTGAGGTCGATCACACCACAGTGGAAAGGAAAATTAACCGCTTCCTCCTAAGGTCTTGTTCGAGCTGTAAGGTTTTTATATTGGCTAGGAGGCACCCTAAGGAGGTGCTCTTTGGAAATTTGTACTGGGGGTTTCCCATTTGTTTCCTCTTTACTTACACAATGGACACAATGGAAATGGAAGTGGATCTCTGCCTGGCTTCAAAGCGTCCTTTGGAACCACCAGAGACAGACTGGAGGCTCTTGGAGCCAAAGTGGAGATTACCTTCAGGCAGACGTCTCCATCCTGAACGGGTCTCCCGAGCCACTTGCTGGCTCAAAAGTGGGCCTCGGACCTGCGCAGGATTTTTGGCCGAGGGAGGTAAAGAGGAGACAAGGGCACTTACCCCAGAGAGGCCGTGAGAGTGAGGGAAGTGGGTCTCAGGTCCTGGTCCGTCTGCAGCGTGGGAGCAGGAGGAGGTTCCTCAACCCTTAGAGGCCTGAGGAGGGGTCTCCTTCTGGGTTCGGCACCAACTGATTTGTTTTTCTAAGACCACCAGAGCGGGCACAAAAGAACCAGCGAGTAGGCAAGGCTAGGAGCAAAACTGCAAATTTATTTTTGGTCACCTAGCTTCAGGGAAGAAGGTGGGTAGGGAGAGGTCGGCCTCCGGCAAAGGAGGCCGACAGAGTCGCCCGGTGGAGCTCTCCGGCGGAGTTCCTAATGCAGTCCCGACAGGAGTGGGGGGCTGGGAAGTCCGCGCGGGACGCTCGCTGGGAGCGGCTTTTCTAGGAGTGGGAGGGCAATAGGCGGGGCACGGGCGTGTCAGGGGGGGCGTTCCATAGGTGCGACCAGGTAAATCTTGGTCTCTTCAGATTGACGTCACCTGGCACATGCCCAGTTGGTCTGCACCTTCCTGGGTGCCAGCTTCATTTTCGCGTGCACGGGAGAAGTTGGTGATGAAGAACCCGGAAGCACGCCATCTTGCCTCCGTTCGTCCAAACAATGTCTACTCACACATACCCCTATCCTGCCCCATGCATCCTGTAATTTCTCCCAACCACTTTAAGGGCCTTTTTTCTTTTTAAAGATAGGGTCCCGCCATGTTGCCCAGGCTTGACTTGAACTCCTGGGTCAAGTGATCCTCCCATCTCAGCCTCCTGAGTAGCTGGGACTACAGGAACCAGCCACCACACATACCCATCTGTTGGGGTCCGTGTGTTTCCTAAACAAAGGAATGAACACACAAGACAACACAAGACAAGACAAACATGGCGGCTGCCCTGAATGGCCCGCTCTGCTTTATTTTATACAGTTGTTTGTGGAATGTTGCCAAGTCACAAGACACATTGTTGTTTTTCTGACCTTTCCCTGACTTTCTGGATTTTCAAGATGTTTACACATAAACAAGCCCCCAGGGTCTGCTGTTAGCAGCTGGCTCCTTTGTCCTCCCTGTTCGCAGGGAAGGAACGCCCTGCTTCGTTTGCAAGAGCAGGACTTTGCAAGCACGTAGTCCTCTACACTCATCTCCACCCACCTTAGGGTTAATCTTTGTTACTAGCCCTCACTACTCAAAATTAGTGAGACCTCTCCATTTCTGCTTCACTCATCTTATGTGGTTTGCTCACACTGACACCAACAAACAGCTGTCAATCCCTATGTCCCTCCTGTCTTCCAAAAATGCCTAGAAACCGCTGCTCTATTGACTGTAGTATTTCTTGTTTTCTAGTGTTGCTATTATTTGTCTACTGTACTTGGTTTTGCATTTTAGTCACCTGAATGTCTGGAAGAAGGCGGTTTCACCATTTTCAAATCTTTTTTTCACCACTTTATTGTCATTCAGATTACTACAAATGGTAAGCAGAAGCTCTGCAAAAGTAAAAACTGAGTGGTAGGAATCATTTTGGGAAAATATTCTATTTCAGTCCAATTAATATTTGATACTAAGCTTCTATAGCATCAGATGTTACTTATGTCAACATAAAGATAAAATTCCTTTACTTTAAAAATTCTCCATTACCCCCATCTAAATATTGCCTGATAGTCACAGTATAAATTCAAGCTTGGAAAAACTACTGGCATCACTAAGTATCAACTGACACCAAAGTTCCTCTTCATCTTAGTTACACAACTACTGATGACCTGTTCTGACTGGTGACTGAGGGGAAAAAATAGAGAAATGAGTAAGATGGTTGGTAATACTTCAACACTTCTCAATGATTAATAAATTTGGACCCGTCGTCTTATCACTTAATCCTACCCAACATCTAATGCATGAAATTTCCAGTAAGAAAAAACAGAACCTCATAGATGGGCCTAATCAAATCAGCCCTTTCTAAAAATATGAAGGCTAGCAGTTGGTAACCTATATAATAAAAGGTCACTGTGTCAAAACCATGCAGTCCTTTCCCCTTTCCCCCACCGTATACCTGATTTGTGGGAAAGGGGAAATGAAATAAGATAAATTTTAAATTAATACAAGCAAAAAAGAATAGTCAGAGATTTTCTTTTGATATCACATATGTAAATCAGAAACCAATATATAAATGATGCTCAGTGATTAAAAAATGTTTAGTTTATTTAAAATTCTTGTTTAGAGTCAACTTTATTTACTGGCTCCTTAACCAGTGAAACATTCTGAAATGTATTAGAGAATGGTTGTATGTTTTATGTATTTCATATCAAATATAGTAAGTGACTTAATTAACAAAAGTTCTTTATTTGTGAATGTTGAGAGAGACTGACACTAGCTTTGTATGGTTTTACTTTGGAAAGTTTTACAAATTTAAAGTAATAAATGTATTCATTTTCTTATTCTTTGCAGAAGTTCAATTTTAAAAAGAACATTACTGTTTTAAAATTTCAAAACATACAACATAGTCTGTGCTTGTAACATTTTCAGATTTGTCTGTGATAGCTTGATGTGATGAAGAGGAGAGTGGCTGTGAGTGGAGAAAAGAGGGACAGAATATTCTTATAGTAAATGTTAGTAAAATTAAGAGAAATAATGGGTACTGTCACTCACAATATAAAAACTTCCTGCTGTTTTAGCACAACCTGGTGGTGATAAATTTTAGGTACAGAAAACATCAGAAAAATCAATAAAGTGTTCTAATTACTTTAAATCTACTTTACTGTATGCTTTTTTTTTCAATTCAGAAATCTAAATATACACATTCAGAGCAATTAGTAAAAACTAACATATGCTTTGTCCAAAAAAAAAAGACGTTTCCAAAAAAGGAGCTAGCCAAATGCAACAGCATGATTACAGAATTATAGTAAGCTGAATATGTACACAGTATTATTTAAGCAAACATCAGAAAGTAAAATAAATACATAACCCTCTCTTCCCTCATCAAATTACTTTCATAAAACCTAATATTGGTATTCCAAAGAACAAAAGTATAAAAACTACTGTATGACTATTCATGACAGTATACACCCTGCTTGATTTCATTTCTTCAGCATCTTTCCTTCTAACACTCAGCTCCTACAGCAACTACTTTGTTGGATCAAATTAAGAAAAGTGTAAAAACTAATAGCAAGCTGTGATGGTTTGCACCTATAATCCCAGCTACTCAGGAGGCTGAGATGGGAGGATCCCTTGAGCCTGGGAGTTCAAGGCTACAGTGAGCCATGATCACGTCACTGCATTCCAGCTTGGACAGAGCAAGACTGTGTCTCCAAAAAAAATAGTAAGGCTTTATGATCAAGCATGGTGGCTCACGCCTATAATCCCAGCACTTTAGGAGGCCAAGGAAGGAGAATCGCTTGATGCCAGGAGTTTGAGACCAGCCTGGGCAACATAGCAAGATCCCATCTGGACAAAAAAAATACAAAAATTAGCCAGGCACGGTGGTGTGCAACTACTGTAGTCCCAACTACTCAGAAGGATCACTTGAGCCCAGGAGGTCAAGGCTGCAGTGAGCCAAGATCACACCATGCCCTCCAGCCTGAGCAACATAGTGAGACTCTAACACACACACACAATAATAAGACTTTACATGAATGGTCATTGGTTACGATTATTCTTTATAAGAGAAAATCTGTGTATACTGTTACAGCTGAATGGTATTTGGTATATGGCATGCCAGTCTTCCACATGTACTGAAGTTTAAGAAAGGCTTGGATCCAGTATGTATTCTGGATGTCAGTGGGGAAAAAAGGCTTGGAAACCAGCTTATCCTATTATTTAAAATATTTAAAAATTACATTATTTTAGAAACAGAGAACCAAATACAATTTGATATTACCATAAAATTACCATAAAATAGTTATGCTTTTTCACTGTTTCCTCCCTCTATTAAGTTGTGTAAGTACTTGAGAAACATACTTAACACTGAACTTCCCAATATATTTGGGAAGGTATGATATGAATGTTAAGTATAAAATAATACAGGTAGTTCATGTTAAAAGAACTCAGAGGAAATTTCCCTGCAGGGTAACTACAGAGATGTTTTTCATGCTGCATTTGTCCTGAGATGTTTATGTAACTCATTCCTCTATCTCAATCATTACATACTACTCATTACAAACACTCCTGTGTGCTCTCTGAGCTCATCTGAAGAGAACAGAATTTAGTCGATGATTTGAGTTAGGATTTTCTCCATTCTCCTAAGGACTGTACATAATTAGTACCATTCTAGATGACACAGGGACTTAGGGCTGAATTTTCTCCTGAAAACCAAATTGAGAAAGCCTGTGATAGACACTAGCCCCCCTCCTTCTCTTTCCCCCTACTCCCAGACTGCTCTGGCCTCAAACCCATCCTATCTATTTCACCAATGACTGACACTGTCCTGTCTGCACCGAGAGCGAGAAGCACCCACAGGGAAAAGTTATTTTAAAATATCCAACTTTATATATTTAAAGCCTCATCTTTCCTCATAAGCTATTATTTTTCTCTTCCGTTCCTACCTTTGTCAAGCTCAGCATATAACAAGTCATCTTTTTGTGACATCAAAGTCTTCAAAGTCTTTCTGGAGATCTAGAATATACAATTTCTAAATATTTTGCATAATGTATAAAGTGCATATAAATTAAGTTATCCTACACCTGTGAATTGATGAGAATTATTCTGCTCAAACAGGTGGTGAAAACCTTTGCTTGACTCTCCTAAAAGGATAAACAAATGCTAAAGAAAGATCGCTTTCAACTACAGTGAGATTTTTGTGATATGTGCTAACTGGAAAAGGTACATTTTTACTAAGCCATAGCAAATAATTTTAAAAGAATATCATTCCACAGTATATGGATCTTTTTCATTATACTGCAATGTAATTTGAAACTAGATTATTTTCCTTGCTAACACTGAGAAGCAACAATTTGTTTAGCTTATCTAGTGATGACCTTTTTCCTCTTAAAGGTGACAATGATTCTAAAACAAGAACATCTGAAAACAGTTGAAAAAACTATCCCAACACTTCAATACATTGGAAAAGTGGTCATATCACACTATACTATAGACCATGGGTTGGTAAATTTTTTCCATAAATGGACAGATGGTAAATATCAGGCTTTGTGGGCTATAGTTTCTGTGGCAGCTACTCTGCCATCGTAACACAGAAGCAGCCATAGACAAGTAAAAGAATGATCTTGGTTGTGTTCCAATCAACTTTATTTATGAACACTAAAGATTCATGTTAATTTTCATGTATCATAAAAGTCTTTTAAACAAACATTTAAAATTATAAACACAATTCCTAGCTCACAGGTCATAAAAAGCAGGCAGCAGGCTGGATTTGACCCACAGGCCATAGCTGACTGCCTCTTAAACAGGCTTTTATACATTATGCAAAGTGTTTCAAATTCCAGAGACTTTGGAGACTTTTCGTTTTTTAGATTTCTCATTTTAAAACATAATACAAGTTTTCTTTCTGGATCAATATACTTACGTGAGAGAAAATAATTCAGAAAAAAATAAAATCCTCACTCAAAAAAAGGGAAAAGCTGTAAAACAAACGTTTCGTCTTAAAAATATATTTAGGAAATGTAAAATTAAAGATTAAAAATTTTATTCTATGCAACAAAATAATATGCATAAATCTGGCACATAATTTCTCAGTTTTTACTTTAGAAAAAAGACAGTTAAGAAAAAGGTTTATAAATTTCTCAGTCCCTTTTATACAAAGTTGCAACTGAAATGAGCAATCACTTAGGTGTACAACCATCAACTCTGAATATAATATGAATTATACCTAGGAACTGTAATTTACCAAGATGAGTTTTGCCTGCTTTTTGAAAAATGCACAATTATATCACAGAACGTTGTGGTTTCTACAATTTGTAACAATTTTGAAAAGGAAACTCCTGCCTCCATAATATAAGGAAACAAGAATACTCTTTCCATAGTCATCATCCTGTATAAAAAAAAACTTTATAGTCTGATTTACCTTTGTCAAAGGTAAAATGATTCACATTTGCATGGATTACTCTGATTCTCAGTAGTTCCTAAACACAAAACAAATTTTGCATGAACCTTTATCTGGGTTTTCCAAAGCAAGTATTACACTGGCAGAAGTCCATGAGCCGAAGAAAAAGATACTGAACATAAAAGGTTTACCAACTTTATCCTTTCTAATTTTACAATAGCTTCAGGTACTGAGACCTAACTGGTTTCCTGTGCCTATCCATTGTGAACACATCTCAATCATCTACTTGTAATACTCCTCAGCACCATATTTTTGTCGTTGCTTTATTGTGCGACGTAGAAGATCCTTTCGTCCAGCTTCAATCATCTGTTCTTCCCAACACTTCATTTCATTATGATAACGAATTTCATCCTCTTTAGCAAGCCGAATATATAACTGAGAAAAGGCATAACTGTTAATATGATTTACTTATTTTTTGAGATAAAATGATTATTTAAAATAGCAATTAATTTCTGGAAAGGTTCTGTATATACTTTAGAAATTACATTACCATTCTACATGTATAAAGGCAGACTGGAGAAGAAATATTTTCGTGAGATAAAAGTTAGATGAGGAAAATGTTAAGAGATAGACTGTGATCTCTTTGAATGAAATTGTTACAAGTTCAGATCTTGAGGTGCAGGAAGGGGGCAATAGCAGGGTATGACTGCCACAAAATACAGTGGACACTCAGGCTTATGAATGCTGTGGTTTCAAATACTAATTTTATTTGCAGACAAAAACTACCAAGAGAAAAATGCCAAACTGGTTCTGAGAATATGAAAATAATTTTAGAATACCTGTATTATTAGTAATACAAGGTTGTCTTCACATGAATCAACCCTTGCCCTAATACATTCTCTCACAGATATCCTAACTAGACACTTGAGACTAACACCCATAATACTCACTTCCTTTTCAGAATCAGACAGATTTTTCCAGTTTTCCTTTACAGTCTTCAGCTTTTCCTTTAAAACAATATATGTTTAAGTTAAGGCAGATATGGAGACTATAGTCATCTTTATTATTCATTCCAACAACAAAAACTCAGATACCAAGAATTACAGGCAAAGCCTCATCAATTCTTAACATCTTTTCTCTCTAAACAAAAACTATCAAACTGTTACAATTTCCAAAAATGAATTGAATGAAGGTATACATTTTTGATTCAGAAATATTAATATTCAGGTATTATCTATATGTTGTCATAAACTAACTTCAAAGTCTGTTTTTATTCCTTCCCTATAGCGTTAGGTTTTATCTGAAAATCTGTGCTTCAGTGTTTAGATACAGTAATAAGAACAATACAACACAAGTCCAGTAAGTCTACTTAGCTGAACTTAATTATATGACCTGGAAAAGGTTATTTTACCTCCCTTGGGCTTGGCTCTTCATTTATAAAATTAAAGGGATAGAATTTTTTTATTGTCGTTTTTTTTTGAGACAAGGTCTGTCACTCAGGCAGGAATGCAGTAGTATGATCACAGCCCACTGCAGCGTTGACCTCCTGGGCTCAAGTGATCCTCCTGTCTCAACTTCTGGAGTAGCTGGGACCACAGGTGTGCACCACCGTGCCTGGTTAATTTTTTAAAAACCTTTTTTATAAAGATAGGGTCTTACCATGTTGCCCCGGGCTGGTCTTGAACTCCTGGAATCAAGCAACCCTCCCACCTCAGCTTCCCAAATTGTTAGGATTACAGGCATGAGCCACCGTGCCCAGCCAAAGATGTTTATTTTTGCTCTCCCTAAAATCCCATTAAACAAAGAAACCTTTTAAGGCATAAACCCACATGAACAAAGACAACAGAAGAGGGCACTATCAACACAAAATTCTGGAAGCTAAAAAGCAGATGCATTAGTGGTAACTGACTTAACTGACAAAAGAAAGCTAACTGTTAAACGGGCAGCTGAAAAAACCTAAAAGCAACTGATTTACAATACAGAATTCTCAAGTATCTCAGGAATTGGCAGCACCAGATAGGTATAAAACAGGTGAAGCTAAGGTTAAACACAAGATTGGCTGAAAGACTGTTTAAAAAAGAGATTAGGGCCGGGTGCCGTGGCTCACACCTGTAATCCCAGCACTTTGGGAAGCCGACACGGGCGGATCATGAGGTCAGGAGTTCGAGACCAGCCTGGCCAATATGGTGAAACCCCATCTCTACTAAAAATACAAAAAATTAGCCAGGTGTGGTGGTACATGCCTGTAGTCCCAGCTACTAGGGAGGCTGAGGCAGGAGAATCGCTTGAACCCGGGAGGCGCAGGTTGCAGTGAGCCGAGATCATGCCACTGCACTCCAGCTTGGGCCACAGAGTGAGACTCTGACTCAAAAAAAATAAAGAGAGGTTGGGTCGGGCACAGTGGTTCACAACTGTAATCCCAGAACTTTGAGAGGCTGAGGTGGGTGGATCATCTGAGCTCAGGAATTCGAGACCAGCTTAAAGTAATACGGTGATACCCCCGTCTCTACAAAATACCCAAAAAATTAGCCAGGCTTGGTGGCACATGACTATAGACCTAGCTACTCAAGAGGTTGAGGTGGGAAAATTGCTTGAGCCCGGAAGGCAGAGGCTGCAGTGAGCTGAGATAGTGCCACTGCACTCCAGCCTGTGTAACAGGCTGCCTGTCTCAAAAAAAAAAAAAAAAAAAAAGAAGAAGAGGTTAAATTTCTACCATGGCAAATTGTAGGACATTTATCCTCTCTAGAGAATAAAATAGTGTCACTCTGTGAAAACCAGGTACAGGTACAGCTGAAGGAAATGGTACCATGTTAATAGCAGACAGATTAAGTTAAAATATATCCAGCAGTTCAGGTGGGAAAAAAAAAGGAAAGAAAGCTAAAGGAAAACAGTATGGAAAAAATAAGAAAATTACAGGACCAGCTCAGAAGATGTATATACAAGTAGCAGGAGTTCTAAAGAGGAGGAAAAAAACCACCTGATCACATTCAAAGGATGAATAATCAAAACAAGTTTTAAATTTCTCAAAAGCAGTACAAAAAGGTAGAAGAAAAAGAATGTTTACATTTTGAAGGAATATGTTTTCCAAACTAGAATTCTATGCCCAGTCTAACAAGTGAATGTGAGGATACAGACATTTTCAGACATGCAAAACTCAAAAACTTAATTTCCCATGCACCCTTACTGGGAAAGATGCTACACAAGAATCAGAGAAAACCGAAAAAGTAAACAACAGAAGCAAAAGCAGCATCACAAGGATAATGAAGGAGATCTCAAGATGTTAGCTGTATACTAGGATTAGAAGGCAACAGTCACACTGGAACAAACCCCAGTTTTCAGAGTTAAACTGAAAGAAAAATACATCCTAAATTTAGTAAAAGCTGGTGAATACTGAGGAGTTTGAGGTTGAACCATTGGTAAGTACAAAAAAAAAAAACCAAATTTAAGTGAACAAAGATATAAGCAACTTCAGGGAAAATAAGTTTCGTAAGAAAGAAAAAATAATCATAGCATATGACATAGCTCAGCTGTGAATAAGCTTACATAATCATAATCATAATACTATTAGGTTGGTGCAAAAGTAACTGCTATGTTTGCCATTACTTTTAATGGCAAAGACCACAATTACTTTTGCACCAACCTAATATAAAGACACAATACCAAGCTAACCAAAATTTTAACTATATTGGGAGGTAGGGGAATGGAAACATGAGAACCGTAAGATGACAGTTAAATGTCTAGCTTAAATGGTGGTAGGTAATGCTTAAAGCATAAGATAAACAATGATTAAAGTTGAAAAAAAAAATCAAGAAGCAACAATATAAAATGTTATGTAGGGATACGGAAACAGAATTTGTAAAGTGAACTACAGATATAATAATCCCGAAGGCAGAATGCCAAAAACTCCATCTTAGATAAACATGGGTTAAGGATCTAAACATCCATTTCTCTTACCATGTCATATGATTCAAGAAAAAAAGCAACTGCCCATTTGGAGCTTCTAAGAAGCAAACAAACAGGAAAGACTAAGCCACAGCAGGGATTGACAAGCTTTCTGTTTTCTTTGACACACTGATATGATGACATTCATAAGTATAACACATCCCTATGGGCATAACCAAAATTTTATTAAAAGATATAAATGACACAACAGGTTACAATCAATTCCCCATAGAAAATATTGCAGCTCTACTCTCATTCTTTCTAGTGACTGTAAAACAGTTAAGAACTGCTGAAACAGAAAAGCCTTCAGAAGAACTTTAACATCCCTACATATTTAAAAAAATGTTAAGTATTTAAATTTAAAAAGTTGGCAATGTATGTATGTATGTGTTGGCAACTACATACCCAAATTGATTGTATGTGGTAAGAAAAAAGATTTTTCTTAAAAGAGGGCCTTATCAGAAGAGTTTACTATCTGGATATCCACCACTTTTCTTCACTACCTGACATACGGCACTCTAGACTTTTCCTGTCTAAGTATTTTTTAAATTAAACAAAAATGTATTTCAGCTTTACCTGCGGTGAATCACCCTTAGCTTCTTGGAATCTGTCAGCTACATAAATGTTATAAGCTGAACGAGGTCTTTTTGGTTTTCCAAGCAGTGTTAACTCCTGAATTAAAAAAATTGGAGGGTCAGAAACAGTGTTAATCTCCATGAGACTTAATTTTACCTACAGAAACTTTATTCACTACCATGCGTTACAGATTATTCCTTAAAGTGAATGTTATGATTCTTATGTAGTGTGATTATTACATCTTGTGGTCAAAATTGTTTTGACAGCACCATTTTGAAAATTATATTAGATTTCACCAGTTGTTTTCCATACAAAACCATTTCCTTTACCTATTATTTTCATAGTCTCCGTGAAATATATAACTGAATATTTATGTACAAAACCTTTTTAAAAGATAAAACAATCTCAGGTGCATCCTTGCAAGACACTACCGTCCCCTTGACCAAATCACTGCATGCTTCCACCACAACCCAAGAACAATGGACTATCTGTTTAATAATCTTTCATCTCATTCCATTCCCTGAATGTCTCCACCTTTAAAGCTCCATCATTGTGTTAAATTCGTTTTACTGGTTACCAAAAGGGAAGAAACTATGGAAAAGAATACAAGTATCCCTTACTGTCAGTTTAATTTCTGAGTTCAGGGGTGATATTGCATTATCATACTTAAGTTTCTGAATTTGGATGGTAAGTAGTACCTGTAATTTATAAAATTCTGTGGCTCTTAATAGCAATTTGGCTATAATCAGTAACAAATTCAACTTTTATTCATAACTATAAGTAGGACTCCACTGATTTAGTTTCTTCTTTCCAAATCTCTCAGTCACTGTGTATTGAAACTACTATAGACCCCAAGCACTTTAAAACTCAACTATTTCCCTCTTTGTTTCTAGAGCTATCACTAGGGATTTCTCTCCTGAGGGTTTTACTTGTAACTTCCTAGTCCTCACACTTCTCACTTGATCTCTGAACTAGCTGGTACTGGGAGTCAAGAACAATTACAAAAGAAAGAGAGAATGACAAGGGAAACTTTATAAATGTCCAGTTCTCGTTTCTGGTCCTCTCTACTCAGCACAGTTGGCTGGGTGCATTAAGGAGGAAGGGAGGGCCGGGCGCGGTGGCTCAAGCCTGTAATCCCAGCACTTTGGGAGGCCGAGACGGGCGGACCACGAGGTCAGGAGATCGAGACCATACTAGCTAACATGGTGAAACCCTGTCTCTACTAAAAAATACAAAAAACAAAACTAGCCGGGCGAGGCGGCGGGCGCCTGTAGTCCCAGCTACTCGGGAGGCTGAGGCAGGAGAATGGCGTAAACCCGGGAGGCAGAGCTTGCAGTGAGCTGAGATCCGGCCACTGCACTCCAGCCTGGGCGACAGAGCGAGACTCCCGTCTCAAAAAAAAGGGAGAATGAAAGAGGGAGGATATACTTTAGTAATCATTCTTCCAAACAGCATCCTTACGTAGACACTCTATTTTTCACTCTTAGTATCTTTCTGGCTTCCTTTTACTGATTAGATCAGCCACCCTAAAGTAGCACCATGGTCTCAAAACTGGGCGGGTCAGCTTAAAACATTAGGGTCAGGGAAAGATGTTTTGGTGTCTCACATTCAAGGGTGTAATCTAGTCTTTCAAAGAAATAGTTTTTTTTGTTTTTTTTTTTTTTTTGAGACGGAGTCTCGCTCTGCCGCCCAGGCTGGAGGGCTGTGACCGGATCTCAGCTCACTGCAAAATCCGCCTCCCGGGTTCACGCCATTCTCCTGCCTCAGCCTCCCGAGTAGCTGGGACCACAGGCGACTGCCACCTCGCCCGGCTAATTTGTTGTATTTTTTAGTAGAGACGGGGTTTCACCGTGTTAGCCAGGATGGTCTCGATCTCCTGACCTCGTGATCCGCCCGTCTTGGCCTCCCAAAGTGCTGGGATTACAGGCTTGAGCCACTGCGCCCGGCCAAAGAAATAGTTTTAACTCTGATGATCATTTTGTAATAGTATAGGTACACGACTAGCAAACTGACCACCTCACAACCAATACTGGCTCTATGAAAAAAATGTAAAATTTTCAAACGATGAAATTTATGTGAATTAATACATTAAGCTGGGAACTACAAATTTTGAACCATGTGAGGTTTTTAATAATTATTTCTTTGAAGAAAAAAAAAGAATTCCATTCTAAAGGCACTTAATTGATTAGATAAAATTGGCATTTTCCTGATGTGTTAATGAATTAATGCAGTCTACTCAGCAATATTCCATATCAAACTCACCATAATCTATAGAATAATTCAAATCAATACGTTATTCTAGAGAAGACTCAGAAGCAAAGATTATTGCTACTCCTGGTTTGACTGTTTCATAACTCTGTTCCTGTAGTTTTCATTACTGTTCTACTAACTGTACACCTTAAATGTGGATACATCTGAAAGTAGCAATAAGGATTTCCAAACAGACTCAATGGCAAGTGGTCCTAGTGACTATCTCACTTTTCAGAAGAGAACTATCCCACTTCTGCCTAACTGAAGAATACCTGATGACATTCTACCATATTGTATCTGCCTATTATTAAGAGAAAACTACCTATATTCATAGTTATATAAATCTCAATTCTTTACCATAAGTATTTCAATGATACTCACTTTTCTTTTTGTCATAGCTTTCCTTTTTAAATGCCTGTCCATGATTTCTTTTTCCAAAGATGTAATCTGATTTGGAGTTAGCTGTTCTTTAAATCTGCTTATCTTTTCTTTGTATACCTGCCAGTCCGCCCTATAAGCATCTTGATATATCTATAAATAAAAAACCCAAATCAAGTCAACAAACTATTGCTGGCAAATTCAACACAGCACATGCCAGGGAAAGGCAATTGCATGACTTCAGATGGACAGATTTTATCACCAGGTGGAAATGTGCTCTAGGATGAGACGTATATGGATTAAAACATACATTTTCCTTATACATACTAATCAAGGTGAGAGTTTAGTAATCAGCCTCCATTTTCAAACTGCTGCCACTTCTTCACCTCCACCCCATACATCCATATTCTCACTATTTATGCAGATGAGAAGATATAAAGTTTCTTTGTAGATAACAGATTATTTTTTAAAAAGTCTGATCCATGTGGTCCTTTAAAGGACATGACAATTGCTCCTAACTGCAGAATAACTGGTCAGCCATGTTGAAAACTTATGTGCTTACTTTTTTCTTTGAATCAGGAAGTTCCCTCCAAAGCTTGGCAATTCTTCTAATTAGTTCTGTAGGTTTTGCATCTATGGAATGAAATAAAATGAAAAAAGATGCCACAATTTTACATCTCAGGATAATTTCTAAAGATATCCAGGAAAGCACAATCCAAAGGTTTATAACTTAATATAATGATTTAACTTTTCTGTATCCAACTAATTTAAATGTAAGTAATTTATCCAACATCATTAAAAGTCTGTTATCTAACAACTAAAGAGTATATCATATACCACCAGAAACAGTCAACAGTTTGATTACTAGGTGTTTTTTGTTTTTTGTTTTTGAGACAGGGTCCATCACCCAGGCTGTCCACCCAGGCTGGAGTGCAGTGGCACAATCTCGGCTCAATTCAACCTCCGCCTCCTGTGCTCAAGTGATTCTCCTGCCTCAGCCTCCCAAGTAGCTGGGACTACAGGTAGGCGCCATCATGTCCAACTAATTTAAGTATTTTTTGTAGAGACAGGGTTTCGCTATGTTGCCCAGGCTGGCCTCAAACTTCTGAGCTCAAGCAATCCACCTGCCTCAGTCTCCCAAAGTGCTGGGATTACAGGCATGAGCCACTGCATCAGGCTGATTACTAGTTTAAGAAGCTGGATGATCAATTGCTTCAAGTTTTTCACTTCCATATTTCAAGCAAAACACTGTTTCAAGTCTTTGAGGAGTTATTAAACTTATAAAAGCTAACGACAAAACACATTCTCGATTCATATAACATTGCCTCGTATTTCAGTAACAGAAATATCATTTGGAAACAAACTATTCGAAATTCAATCTGTTATTCTCCACTTTCTTCTTCATCTTAACCGGAATGACGGCGTGCAATTAATTGATTTTTAAAAATACCTGTTAGTACTAACTCTTACATTTAAAAGATGTGGGTACTTAAGCATGTCTCTGAAACTAACTCCTTACCTATAATGTGAGCTGCTTTTTTTTTTTCTTCTTCTTCTTATTTTTTTTTTGAGATAGGGTCTCGTTCTGTCACCCAGGCTGGAGTGCAGTGGAGCAATCATGGCTCACTGCAGCCTCAAGTTCCTGGGATCCAGTGATCCTCTCACCACAGCCTCCCAAGTAGCAGGGACTACAGGCACTGTGCCCCGACGCCCACCTCATTTTTTGTATTTTTGGTAGAAACAGGATTTCCATGTTTCCCAGGCTAGTCTCAAACTCCTGGGCTCAAGCAATCCACCCATCTTGACCTTCCAAAGTGCTGGGATTACAGGTGTGAACCACCTCACCCAGCCTAATGTGAGCATTTTTTATTATAGTTCGTTAGATTTTCACA
Organism: Piliocolobus tephrosceles; assembly: GCF_002776525.5. NCBI lineage: Eukaryota > Metazoa > Chordata > Mammalia > Primates > Cercopithecidae > Piliocolobus > Piliocolobus tephrosceles. Next base: position 54,343,322 of record NC_045442.1, on the reverse strand, counting down.
ACTGCCCTGTGATGCTTTAGAAATCATAAGAAAAAAAATAGCTATTATCTTTACACTATAACCTAAGAGCCCTACAGGCTTTCTAGGGCGTCAACAAACATCCTACCTGGAAATGTTTTTTTTCAGGCACCCAAGACAAGAAAGGATTTATCCTTTACAACCCACCATCCCCTTGGCAAGGTTGAGGTCTGAATCAAAGAACCAGAGTGGCTCTGAACTCCTATGATGGAAAGGTTTATGTTTTCTTATCTTGAAAGCTCCTGAAAGTAGCAGTAATTTGCATAGAACTTCACAGTTTATGGATGCTTAACAGAAGCTGCAACTTTATTAACAATTCCCTGAGGCAGAAAAAGGAGGAGCTAAGCAAGAGAAAATAATTCATCAGTGGTCCTCTAGACCAAAGGCAACCAGGCCCCAAATTCAGCTTTTTTATCCTCTTCCTAGGTTGCTTTCTACACTACACGTTATTTTTAAAACACCATTTATTAGTTCTCACTTATGTTGAAAGTATCTTCATTTAGTATAAAATAGAAATTCCTATTTTACAGACATCAAATGATTGTTCCTGCAGTCACTGAATGCTTTAGTACTGCAATTCAACATTGCTATTTAACTGCTTAATGGCATTTTTATTACACGAGAAAAGGGTACATGCCCCCAAACTCCTTACCTGGGTTCTCAGCTCTAAATATGGGTAGTTGTTCTTTCGAAAATCGAAGGTAAGAACTTACAGGTTTCTTTGGACAACTTGCCAAGACAGATGAAAAACACTTCGGTAAATACACAAAACTACATATGAATAAAAAGAAAATAACCAGTATCAGATGTTTAACTGTCAATATTCATATGTATATTATGAACATAGATCCCAAATAAGAGATGTCATCAAGATACTCCTATGTCTCCAACGCCTTCAACAAGAATGCTAGAGACTTATTAAAACCCTGTCCTAAACGGAGGGGAGTGACTGCAGGACGGAAGTCTCAAAGCCCTTACCTCCTAGGAAGGGCAGGGAGTGGAGGAAAACGTCTATACTCCAGCTCCTGGACCCCGCCTCTTCAATGCCTAGATGGTGGCAGGAGACTCCGAACGAATTCGCAGAGGCGGCGGAACGGATCCAAAGCTACACAGTGAGGAGGGGTGGGAGGAGCGAGTGGAGGGCAGCAAGAAGCAAGGTACGGGGTATTAAGGAAGTAAAGGCCTGATCTCAAAGCCACCGTCCCCTTGGCAAGGTCGAGGTCTGAATCAAAGAACCAGGGTGGCTCTGAACTCCTAGGAGGGGCAGACAGTGAAGGATGGGGTCTACATTCCAGCCCCGGGACCTCCTGGGCCCTGCCGCCCCCTAGGGCACAGGCGAGTGGGCCTACCTGAAGGGGGAGCGCAGTCGACTCCCACAGCCTGTGCACAGCTCCGCTCCGGACCTTCCCAGCGCACTCAGCACGCCCCACAAGCTCCGGAGGAACGCCATCGCTCCAGCGGATGAGGCAGTAACCCGGCCCCAATCTCGGAGAACCTCCTGACACTACAGAACAACCCCAGCAATCACAACTAGAACCCGCGTGCTACCCTCCGAGGTTTGTTATCATGCCCGCCACTAGTGAGGCACTATGGGAAATCTGTTAACATCCGGTCGGTAGATGGGGGCGGGGCGGGGCAGGCCGGAATTGGCGCAGGCGCGGGAGAGGGTCCCCCGGTGGGCGGCACTGCGTGGGAGGAAGAGGCGCCGCGGAGATGAAGGGAAACCGCAACCCGCTAGCCAGCGGAGGGCTCTGGCCTCGAGGGGGCGCTGCTGAGCCGCCTCTGGCCCCGACGGCCCGGAGCAGTGGGTTCCTCTGCCGGGCCAGGAAGGTGATGGAGGGACCCTGTTGGACGCACCCCGACCCGGCGTTGGCCGGTGTCAGCCCGTGACGGCCACAAAGGCTGTACGTAACAGACAGTCCTGCATCCAGGACCCCGAAGTCCGATCGGCAGGTGCTGCGCGCCAAGCGCAGCGTCTCAGTTCAAGCCAGGCCTGGGAGCTCGGAGTTCAGAAATAGTACCGGGAGAGGAGGGGATTCGCACACTTAAAAATGCAGATTCCAAGCCCTTACGGCAGAGCTTAATTCCGTGTGTCTGTGTGGGGCCCAGTAATCTGCATTTTAGCGAGTTCCCCAGAATTTGACAAGTTCTAATGTCTGTGGTCTTGGGACCACATTTAAAGCAATATAGCTTTAGACTGTTTATTCTGCCATCTACTGCAGTCTTCCAGTCTGGCCTCCAGCCTGCTTAATTTGAGCGGAGGAAACTGACTAGTTGTGCACAGTCTCTAGTCTCAATTCTAGTTCCAGTATTAACATTAACGACTTGACTTGGGAATATTGCATTCCCTCGTTAAGATTCAGTTTCCCCCTCTGCAAACGAGGATGTTAGACTAAATCAGAGTTTTCCCAACCAAAGCCCTGAGAACTTGTGACAAGTATGCCTGAAACATTGATGTGTCAAAAATTGCTGTACAATTTTTTTTGTGTTATACCATTTTCTGTATAGGCAATGGCATGAAAAAGATTAGGAAGACCTAAAGATATCTAAGGGTCCTTCCAGCCCTTAAACATCAGTTGTTGCAGAGCTAACCACCTTCCGAGTCAGCCTTTCTTCTGTTGTATAGCCATAATCGTTAGAAAATTCTTACCAGTGTCATATTGAGCTGACAGTCTATTACCTTTCTGTAACTATGAAAACATTGGCTCTCTGGAAGTAGGACTAAGCCTACTTCTTTTAAGCGGTAATAACCACTTCCCTTTTATAGACTCTCAGGGTTGAAAGGGACCTTCCAGGTCATCTGTTCAAACCTCCCATTCTGGCATGGAATAAACAGGTTTTCTTCCTGAATATATACTATGTACAACGCCCTAATCATAGATAAAAGACACAGTGTTGTGCCCCAGCCCACCCCCGCCCCCAGCCCCAAAGGGTGAGGTAAAGTAGTAAATAATTACAACACGGCGCCAAGATAGAAGTTACATTTAAGTTGATTTCTAAAATAACTTGTTTCCCTCTTTGTTCTAGAATATTTTTGTTCTTTCAAATGTTTGACATAAACTTCTTTCGGATATTAAACAAACTTTTTGTTTGCAACTTTCATTTGTATAAATCTTGCTGTAAATACCTTAAAAATCAAATCCATAACATTTTTCATCAGATACCAATCTTCCTTAAAACTCACTTACATTGCAGTGGTAATTTTACTTCTAAAAGCAGAATTTGCAAAGAAACATAACTTTATCCACTAAAACTGTCATTTAACAAAAAGACATGGTTTATAATTACTTTATAAAACATGAAGACTTGCTGCAGTCTTTCCCAGGGTCCCTTTGTTGTGAAGTTCGTCTAATCCCATGACTTCAGCTATTATAGCCTCATGATTGCCATATTGAATCCAGTCCTCTGGGTTCCATATCCATACAACCACTGTCTTCTGTACATTCTCACCATCATGTCCCACAAGTACTTCAATTTCAACATTCCCTGAACAAAATTCACTATCTTTCCCCCATCTTGAAGTCCTTTTCTTGGTAAGAGGCACAAGTTTTCCTCTTTAATCATCCGAGCCAATAACTTGATAAATCATTTTAGAATCTCCCCATTGACACTGCACCCGCCATTAACCAACTGATGATGAGTATTGCTGATTCTACCTCATTCATCCCTCTACTATGTATTCCCTCCTCTCCAGTCCCATTGCTGTTGCTTTTGTTCAGGTCAGTAATGTGCTGGTAAATAGCTCTCCAAAAAAGAAAGCCCCAATTTGTAGTGTTTGCTGAGTTCTATGGTGTAAATACTCCCACCATTGGCAGATTTCATGCTACTGACAAATTTGTCTTTCCCTATTAACATGCAAACACACATATTACATAACCAGCATTGCTCCTCTTTCTATTGAACTTTTAGTATTTCTTAAATTAGTAATATTTGAGCAGAAACATTGTGGTAGTTGATGAAAAATTAAAACATACCCTGAAGTTGGATTGCACTTTAATATTTTCAGAACTTTTAAAATAACTTTGATTGTATGATTCACAAATCAAAAAAAAAAAAAAAGTAGAGAAGGTATTGTTATGATCATTATTCCCAATTTCCAGATGAGAAAAATGAAGTTCAGAAAGCCCAACTCATAAGGTTCCAACAGTAAGTTGTGTAGGTAAAAATTGCAATTCATTGTACTGTGCTTTTCGTTTGTATCAGATCACTCAGACTCAGTGAACATGCCGCATCATTCCAGCCCAAAATATTTTTATTGGATCATCTATAGTGTGTGAGTTCATATTATTTACTTGTGACATCATGTACCACTCTGGCTTCTGATCTTTTTCTCTATGTATACATATTTTTTTTCCTCAATAGATGGTAAGTTATATTAGGAAAAGACTAAATCTTATGACTTCTTTTTTCCCCTATTGTACCTAGCACAGTACACTAAGCATGATAGATGGATGAAGAGACAGACGGATGGATGGATGAACTGATAGATAGATAGATAGATAGATAGATAGATAGATAGATAGATAGATGACAGACATACAGATACATACAGAGAGATGAATAGTGTGAAAAGATTACCATCTGCACAAATTATTTATATATAAATTTCACCCCATAGAGAACAACTACCTGTTAGAAGTGTCATTTGCCAACAGAAGGACACATTTGCCAGTGTATGGAGATGGAAACCATGTAAAATTCTGAAATATACACATCCATGAAAGTAATGATTATTGTTCATTGAGACTTGCACATTGGTAAAGCAGCAGGTAGTGTCAAGAAACAGCAGGAGCAACCAGAAACCTGGATAATTCCCTGCTGAATAATGCAGTTAGATGCACACAGATCACTCAAATGAAGAAAAAATATTGCTAAGAGAAAGCAGTCTTGCTTTTGTAATTATAATAGATAAATAATTTAGCTACAACAGGAGCAATTACCTAATAGGTTTTAGCAGGATAAATAGATGTGATTCTGAACTTGTAAGTAAAATATCTCTGGAAATAAAATCATACTATGAACACCACATTTAAAGACAATTTCCTCATAAGCAATTACATAGCACTGTGATAAGCACTTGAAAGGGACACAAAAAGGATAAGACATTGATCCTGCCCCAAAGAGCTTACACTGTGAATGGGGGAACAAAGCATAAAGACACAAAAAGAATAAAAGTATAACAGTGCATTGCAGAAATGAGAAAAAATTTTACACCTTGAATATCTCCTAGCTTATTTTTTCTGTGAATCAAAGTTTTAATAAATTGTGTATGGAAAACTACTTGTATAATTTTTTCTTTCAAACCATTTTTATTGACATAGTCTGTTTTCATGCCACTGGAGTTGGCCTTTAAAATCAGTATACAAAAAGAGGGAAAGAGAAATAGAGAAATTAGAAGAAAGACCTGTTGCATGTTAATAGTTCCCAGCTACCCAAAATTATTATTATCTGTAAATTATTTCTCAATTAGAACAAAGTCTGCATTAATTATTAAGGGCATATCAGAATTATTTTAAGCCATTGCTATAGCAGCATTACAAAAAATAAATATAGCTTGTCTATTTTAAAGCTGATTCTGAATCAGCAGGAGGGAGGACAAGCAAAAAGAACAGCTATAATTTTATGCAAATGTATAATACCCCAATTCATATTACTGGATGTTACTGAAAGCTGACTTCATATTACTGAAAGCTGACTTAAAGATCGGAAGAAATCCAGAATGATTGTATTGAAGGAATAATGCTATTAATAAGACAATATAACCTAATGTGTCTGCCCTCATATCATGGTAAAGTACCTGATCAATACAAATGGTGATAATTATAATTTATTGCTCAACTACATGCCAAGTATTTTACATACATTATCACTAATCCTTTCATAAATCCTCTAAGGTGCTATGATTTCTTTTTTTCTTTCTTTCTTTTTTTTTTTTTTGAGGCGGAGTCTCGCTCTGTCTCCCGGACTGGAGTGCAGTGGCCGGATCTCAGCTCACTGCAAGCTCCGCCTCCCGGTTTTACGCCATTCTCCTGCCTCAGCCTCCCGAGTAGCTGGGACTACAGGCGCCCGCCACCTCGCCCGGCTAGTTTTTGTATTTTTTTTTTTTTAGTAGAGACGGGGTTTCACCGTGTTAGCCAGGATGGTCTCGATCTCCTGACCTCGTGATCCGCCCGTCTCGGCCTCCCAAAGTGCTGGGATTACAGGCTTGAGCCACCGCGCCCGGCCGGTGCTATGATTTCTACTGTACAGCTATGAAAACTGGTATTCAGATATATAAATAATAGGAAGGATATCTTCCTTGTTAGCATGTTAACAAAAATTGCCACCTCTGAATCCACAGTTTGCAGCTTTGAAGTTATATGACTCTATATAGATACAGGATAGGCAAATCAATCATGAAGCTGTAGTTTTCTTAAATACCTGCTCACATTCTATTATTTCTTTCCAGTCCCCATAAATACTTTCTTATTTAACTGAGTGGCTTATTAAAATAATATCTTAAGCCAGGGCAGTGGCACATGCCTGTAGTCCCAGTTACTTGGGAGGCTGAAGCAGGAGGATTGCTTGAGCCCAGAAGTTTGAATCTAGCTTGGGCAACATAGCAAGACCCTTTCTCTTAATTAGTATTCAGTAATAATAATACTCATCAGTATTAGTATTAGTAAACAGTCACCCAAAAACATAGGCTTGGATTTAAAGGACTACACACACACATATGCATGAGTGTGCATGCATAAATGACTGCGGAATAGTACACAAAATTTGGTTTAATAGTGATTGTATCTGAGTATTGCAGGAGTGCAGCCTAGTTCATTCATTCATTTAGTGAACAAATATTTAAGTACTTGTGTACCAGACACTGTAGATTCCAGCAAGTATAAAGATGCACACTGGGAATCATGGTAACACTGATGAGAACTATTATTTCCTCAACAGCTAAGAAAAGGAGTGACATAAAAATTAGAGATTTAAAGGATAGGGAAAGAGGGCATTTTAAGCAGAATGAACAATTTGACCAAAGTCTGAGAATGAGAAGCACCATTCTATACTGGAAGTGGGGAGAGATTGGGATTCAATGAGAACTGCAGGCAGTTTGGTGGGAGTCGGGAATGGCAGATGAGACTGGAGATGCAAGTTAAAACCACAAGAGTCTTGAGGACTTGATACTTTACTCTGTTGGTTCATGATTGAAACAAGGGGAAAGAACCTGAGAACCCAAAGGGTCCTGATATACATATCAGATAGAAATGAGCTTCACTGTTTGAAGTTAAAATGGGTCCAAGTTAAAGTTAAGGTCCAAAGGCTAAACCATTAGCATCTCCCTTCTTTTTTCCATAGGTCCCTCTGCAAAACCACTGCTGAGGCTGTGGGGAACTATTTAAAATTTTTAAAGCTGATAACCCTCAAGATCAGACTTGGGGTTAGAGAGAATACTTTCACACTTCTGTGAATGATGGACTTAAGGGCAGGGAAAAGATAGGACGTTGTGGTAGTACCATCAAAAAATGAAGAGATAGAGATTTCTGCTTTGAGAAATTCCACTGAGAATCAGAAGAGCTGGATAAAATAAACTTACAATTGAGAAAGTATGAGAATGCTGCAGAAGTCATGAGACTTTCAGAGGTGAACTGAGTACCTGTGGTCATTTTTCTCCTGGAGTACAGGTTAGAGGCTGAGAATTTGGGCTCTGTGCAGGCAGAGGAGCACTGCTGAAAGACAAAGAGTTATTTGTGGTTGCACAGAGCTGGAGTGACAAAACCAGAGACTTAAGGGACCTCAACATGCAACTAGTTTCTCCCTCAAGTAAGAGCCAAAGTTTTCATTTTGTTGGGCAGCAGGCTAAAGAGCTAAATTTCTGAAAAAACATAGTGTAATTTTCTTCTCTTAGTATTGAGAAGACAACAGCCTGACAGAGGAAAGAGACCCCAAAAAACAGCCTAGGAGCAAAAACAGTGAAGTTGTGAACTAAACTAACACCAATGATTTACAACTTCTCTTCTCCCTGCAGCACTTATTGATTTGGATGTGGCTAAAGGCTGAGGATTCAAGCTTGATCCCTTATTACTCTTCATGACAGAAGAACCAGTAGAAGTTTGGTGGTTGCATATAGCAAATGTAACATAATTACATATTTGAAGGGCTTTAGAGATAGCGGGTTTCTTGCTCAAGATGTTTGCCAAAGTCTGAGTCTCCCAGGAGCAATAGGCCTAAACTGTGAATCAAAAGGACTGAAAAGCAAGGTGGAATTTCCTATAGCCTGTCTGTGCTGAGAAACAAAAACAGTCAAAGAGGGTTATGCGCTATGAACAAAGATAAACTAGACACAGTTTGGGTCTAAATAAAACTGCAAGCCAGCCTCAACTAAGCAAAGGCCCTGACTGCATTAAGGTGGTCATCTTCACACTCTATTTGACTAGCAGAGCACATGATGAAACCTCTTTGGTGGAAGAAAACATCATGAGTCTTCACAGCTTTTTTGCACAATGTCTGGCATTCAATAAAAGCAGACCCACAGGTAACTCAGATACTAGAGTTAGCAAAGACTTTTAAATAACTGTGATTAAGAACTTCAAAAACTGGAGAAAAATATGTAAAAAAATAAAACAATTTAGGAACTCATCAAAAAAACTAAAATATGTTTAAAAAATCAAATGGTAACTTAGAACTGAAAAATAAACCTAGTATTAACCACAATGTCTGAAATGGAGTTGATGGGTTTAAAAGCATATTGAAAACAGCAGGAAATAGGATTAAGGCTGGAAAAAGGGTCAATACAAAACTGAAGCACAGAAGGACAAAGGGGAAAAAAGGAAAACACAGAAAAGAGGTTTGAAAACATGTTGGATGCAGTCAAAAGATCAAATATATATTTTTTATACTGGGGTTCTAAAGGGGAGAAATAGAATGGGACAGAAGCAATATTCCGTAAAATAATGGCTGAGATTTTCTAGAACTGATGAAAATATATCAACCTACAGATTCAAGAAGCTCTGTGAACCTCAAGCAGGATAAAGACAAAGAAAACTACACCTTGTAACACCATTGTAAAACTGATGAAAATAAGATAATCTTAAAAGCAGTCAGAGAAAATAGGCATATTACTTTTTAAAAAGCAGTAAGACTAATAAGGCCAGGCGCAGTGGCTCACACCTGTAATCCCAGCGCTTTGGGAGGCCAAGGCCAAGGATCACTTGAGGTCAGGAGCTTGAGACCAGCCTGGCCAATATGGTGAAACCCCTTCTCTATTAAAAATACAAAAATTAGCAGGGCGTGATGGCAGGCACCTCTAGTCACAGCTACTCAGGAGGCTGAGGCAGGAGAATCCCTTGAACCCAGGAGGTGGAGGTTGCAGTGAGCCGAGATCACACTACTACACTCCAGCCTGGGTAACAGAGTAAGACTCCGTCTCAAGAAAAAAAGAAGAAAAAAAAAAGACTAATAATAGCTGACCTCTCAATAAATTATGGAATCCAGAACACAATGGAATGACATCTTTAAATTGCTGAAAGAAAATACCCACCTAGAATTCTATTCCCAGTAAAAATACCCTGTAAAAATGAAGGCAAAATAAAAACATTTTCAGAAAAGCAAAACCAAGCAGGGTATTTGTCACCAGAAGACGTACACTAAACGAAATTCTAAAGAGAGTTCTTTAGTTAAAAGGTAAATGATCCCAGAATGAAACAGGAAAGCAATGAATACTGGAAAAAGTAAAATCGGAGTTAGGTATAATGATACTGACATACAAAACATCAGTGTCTTGTGGAATTTACCATATATATCAAATTAAAATACATGACAATAATAATAAAGGAAAAGGTGGGAAAGAGACAATGGAATCCAGGTGGTCTAAGGTTTTCACATTACAGGGAAAATGGTACAAGTAATAATTTATATTAAACTATAATCAGAGATAGATCTTTTAATCACATGCACAAAGAATGTCTAACAAGTTATCAGAGGGAAAGAAAATGACACTGTTATAAAAACTGAATAACCAAAAGAAAGCAAAAAGAAAGGGGAAAAAAATAAAACATGGTTAAGAAGAAAAAAAAAATACAAAAATGGGAACATAGTTGGTATAAATCCAACTATATCAGTAATTCCTTTAAATGCAAAAGAGTGAAATTCTCTAATTGAAATACTAAAATGGTCAGATTGGATAAAAACCAAATTAAATAGAACCCAACTTTGAAATGAGTACTGGAGACACACATTTAAAAAGGGACACAGAAAGATCAAAAATTAAAGAATAGAAAAAGATATACACTGCAAATATTAGCCAAAAGAAACCATACTAATATTAGATAAAGTGGAGTTTAAGGCAAAAGCATTAATACAGATAGAGACGTTTCTTAATGTGATATCACAATTGTGTGTGTGTGTGTAAGAGATAGTATCCAAGAATATGATTTCAAAATATATAAGGTAAAAATAAAACAGACAATTTCACAATCATAATGGGAAACCTTATAACATATCTCCCTTAATGGCTGTGAGAACAAGCAAATAAAAATTATAAACACAATTAACAAACTTGATCTAATTAGCACATATAAACACTGAATCTAATAATAAAAATTCATATTCTTTTCAAATGCATATGATACATTTATCATAATTTCCATATGCTGGGCCATGAAGCAAGCTTCAGCAGATTTCAAAGAATTGAAACTAGTCATATTATGTTTTCTGGCCACGGAGAAATTAAGCTAGAAATCAATGGCAAAAATTTAACTTAAAAAAAAAAAAAGCCAGGCCGGGCGCGGTGGCTCACGCCTGTAATCCCAGCACTTTGGGAGGCCGAGGTGGGCGGATCACGAGGTCAGGAGATCGACACCATCCTGGCTAACACAGTGAAACCCTCTCTCTACTAAAAATACAAAAAAAAAAAAAAAAAAAAAAAAAAAATTAGTCGGGCGTAGCGGCGGGCGCCTGTAGTCCCAGCTACTCGGGAGGCTGAGGCAGGAGAATGGCGTGAACCCGGGAGGCGGAGCTTGCAGCGAGCCGAGATCGCGCCACTGCACTCCAGCCTGGGGGCAGAGCGAGACTCCGTCTAAAAAAAAAAAAAAAAAAAAAAAAAGAAAGGCTAATTGCCTGGAAATAAAACAATACATCCTTATATATAACTCGTAAGTGAATAAAAAAATCAAAACAAGAATTAGAAAATATTTTTAACTGAATGGCAATGTAGATACAATATTTCAAAACTTGTAGGATGCAGCTAAAGTGGTACTTAGGGGGAAACATAGTTTTAAATACATATATCAGAAAAGAAGGAAGGTTTTTAAAAAATATGTTTCAATCTCAAGAAGCTACAAAAAATGAATCAAAATAAAAAACTAAAGAAAATATAAATCAATAATATAAATCAGTGAAACGGAAAACAAATGTAAAAATAAATCTTAAAAAATAAAATACTGATTATCTGAAAGATTAATAAAGTTGATAGTCTTCTAGCAAGACTCACCAAGGAAAAAAACTGTGAGGAGATATGTATGACTACAGATACATATTACCTTCAAAAAGACGAGGATATCATGAACAACTCTATGCCAAATAGATCAACGATTTAGATAAAATGCATAAATTCCTTGAAAAACACAAAACCAAGTAACAAAAAATATATCTAGTCCATATATAAAGAAAACATAATTTATTATTAAAATCTTCCCATAACCACCACCACCACAACAACAACAAAAAAAAACTCTAGACGTTATGCCTTCAGAATATTCTTCAAAATATTTAAGGAAAAAATACACAAATCTTATACAAACTCTTCCAGAGAACAAAGGAAATGTTTCTTCATTCTTTTTATGAGCCCAGCGTAACTTGAGGTATGAAAGTTGACAAAGATATTCACTAAAGGAAATTATGGACGAATTTCTCTCATGAACACAGTTGCAAAAATCCTAAAAAAAAAAAAATTGCAAATAGAATCTAGTGGTTTGTAAGGAAAATAAATACATCTCAGAGTGGGTTTCTATCCAGAAATGTAAGGATAATTTAACATGTGAACATCAATTTGTGTAATTCATCACACGACATTAATCAAAGAAAAGGATAAACATCACAATAATCTTGATAAATGAAGAAAAAGCATTACATTCAACTCATAACTCAGTAGTAATAAAAATGCTTTAAGAACTAGGAATAGAAAACTTCCTTGATATGAAAGAAACACCATTGTTAATATTGACATATAAGAGCTTTCCCTTGGAAATCAAGAAAGGATGCTTGCTATTACTATTTCTATTCAGCATGATATTGGAGCTCAGGCTAAGGCAGCAAAAGGAAAAAAAAGAAATGTGGCATATAGATTTGAATAAAATCATCTCTATCTGCAGGTGACATGATTATAAGTAAGTATAGAAAACTTTAGAATTGTACAAACTTCAAAGGAAATTTAGCAACGTTGCAGGATATAAGTTGAATATTATAAATTGCTTTTCTATAAAGAATATAAATATATGAAATGAAAAATAATTTTATAATAGGTTTTAAAAACTTGATACATAGAAATGAATCCAATGAAAAATGTGCAAGACCTCTATACAGAGAATTACCAATTAAAACAATTACCCTATAAAAACACTTAGACAATTAGAAATTAAAGACAACCTAAGTACATTGAGTGATTCGTGTACATTGTAATGACCAGTCAACAAGACATATTAGTGACCCCAAATTGTTTTCCAAGGAAAAGCAAGGGTCTATGTCCACTTTCCTTGAATTTGAGTGAGTCTGTGACTGTTTCATCCAAAGAACTACACACTGTCTGACTTCAAAGGCTAGATCACTTAAAAAGGCAGCTTACTGTAACTTCATTCTCTTGGAACACTTACCTCCAACTGCTCCCTCTTGGAAGTGGGCAGCCATGTTGTGCAAAGATCAAACCACTTAGAAAGGCCCTTAATAAGTGACCTAGAATATAATACCTGTCCTGGTGCCAACGTATGAGTGGAGAAACCTCCAAATGTTTCCAGCCTCAAGTCATCTGAGTCATCCTGAGCTAAGACCCTAAGTACCGTGGAGTAGACCGGCCATCCCTCCTGTGCCTCATCCCAATTCCTGACCCAACAGAATCCATGTGCATAAAGAAATGGTTGTTCTTTTACACTACTTAGCTTGGGGTGGTTTATTGTTCAGCAGTAGATAACCAGAACAAAAAAAGTCAACTTTACCAAAATTGCTCTGCAGATTCAATAAATCCCAATTAAATCTCAGGACAAATGGCAAATCTGACCCTAAATATATATGGAATTACGAGGGGCCTGAATAGTCAAAACAGTACTGTAAAAGAACAGAGTTGGAAGGCACACACTTCCCCATTTCAAAAGCTACTACAAAGTTACAGTAATCAAAACAGTGTCATACTGGGGCAAGGCATAGTGACTGATGGAATGGAACTGAGAGTCCAGAAATAAACCTCTATAGTCAGTTGGTTTTCAACAAGGGTACTAAGGCCATTCAAAGGGAAAGAAGAGTTTTTTCAACAAATTATACAGGCCTGATCTTTAGAATGGCCTGTTTACAAGATTCGCCCTTGGCTGACATCTAGAAACCTGGCTTCTGAAACCATCCCTGAGTGGTAAGATGTGCTTGCTGTGCTAGCCTGACTAGACTTCTTAAATAAACAATATGATTTATGGTGAACACCTGCTTTCCTTCTAGGAGACTAGAATTTTGGAAAACAAAGGATGCTTACGTGATTAGCCCCCAGTAAAAACCCTGGACTTTGAGTTTCACACTGGCTTCCTTGGGCAGAAACACTATGCCCATGCTACTGCTAGAGGAAGGCTTTACTCTTGTGGCCCCTGCAGGGAGAGCACAGGGAGCCTGCACATGGATTCCTCCAGACTGCCTGGTCTGTCTTTCCCCCTTACTGCCCCCACTGTGTATCCTTGCCAGGTGGCTGTAATAAATCTTAACTGTTGAGTATGATGATATATTGAGTCCTGTGCATTCTTCTATTGACACGCTGAATGTGTGGGACTGCCAAAACAAGTGTACCAAAAGTGCTAACACAGCTGGTGTCACAACTTCCCACAATATGTATATTGAGTTTATACTGAAATATTTCATATGCAACCCATAGTGATCTTTTGCACTCAAGAGATCTTAATAGTTTTTCCTGCGAAGTAAATTCTATGAGGAAAGCAGAGTTCAGACCTTCAGCATATGCCAGTGTAATAAAAGCAACCTCCTCATGAGAGAAGAAAGGCACATCTCTCCCTTGACAACAGTAGGGCTTAAGAGAGTGCTAGCCAAGTTTTTAGAGAAATGTTTCTTATTACACAAAATACCCCCCAATACTGATACTCTCAGGTAAATTTTCTCTCTTCCTATTAGTTCAGTTCATTTACAATTTAAAGCCACATTCTTACATATAACAGGATAATGGGAGCAGAAATGTAAATGTAACACAATACAAATAAGGATATAACATCTATTAGGATGTCACCAGGACACTATCAGCTGTCTACAAATTTTCAGTTATCATCACTACTGAAAAAAGCTAGGGAAAACGTATTAATTACACAGTTTAAGAAGAGCTTGCAGACACATTACTAAGTTCAAAAAGAGAGAGTAGAAATGACTAGTTATCTACACATAGGAACTTTTATAAGTGAAATTAGATGAGACGCTACCTGCTGCCCTATTTGTGCAACACTACCATCAGAATGATGAAAGAGAGGCATTATAGGATATAAGACCTTTCATAAATAATCTGCATTACATTTTACAGCTATTAAATTGTGATTAAGCCTCTGCTTTAAAGTGAAAGCCCTACTTTACAGCTGAAAAGTGATAAAACTAATTTTAACCAGATTTTTTATTGTATTAATAATCACTTAAAAGACTGAAACAAAGATAAACAGTACTTTCAATAATTTGAATACAATGAGGCTCCATTTTTATGGCCATGGCTAAAGCACTGATCACATTTTTCATGGCTGGTCCTAGGAAGATAGAATAACAGGACTGATGATTCTACTGCAGAACTCAAATTTTAAATCATTATCAAGTGGGCTGGGCTTTTGTGCAGTTCAAAATGACTACCAGTAAACAGACATGATACAGTCTCATGACCAATAATCTCTTTTAATTTGGGAGGAAAATTAATTTCCTTAATCTCTCCATTTGAAAAATACAGAACTGTGGGAGAGCAGGATGTTGACAAACGTCAATGACTGAATCATTAGATAGATCACAATGATAAGAAAAATTTAAAACTACAATGTATTATTTTTATTTTTTTCTTACGAAAAGTAACTTTTGAGTATTAGCTCTTAGAGTTGTCCTTGATATGTAGTTCATTTATAATTTTTAATTTTCCCTATCAGAGTTTTAAGAGGAGTGAAACAGGGAAATAATGCAAAAATGAATAATTAAATGTGGTTGACAGAGGCATATATGTAAAGCTTGTGCTTCAGGAATCATATGCTTTTGAGATAGTTGGAGGATGGTGGTGAGGCTGCCCTTACAACCCATATCACTGATGTGGGTAACTGCTGTAAATGGCAGTTGTAAGTGTTCAGAATCCAATTTGAACATGGTTTTCAACTATGCAACTTCAAGAGGTGGGATCCTAAATCCCCAAAAGACTACCCATTTCTCTCAGTCCAAGAAGTCCTTAAATTAATGCTTAATCCACAAAAAGGCCCTGGCTTTTAATCTATAGTTTTAAAAGGTAACCAATGTTCTCCTTGTTAGAGTTAAGCAAAAATAATATACCCAAAATGGTGATCTGACTGATCATGACGCCACTATGGAACTCAGGGTTTTTAGCTAATTATGAGAACTTCTGCTTACTCCTCAAATCTAGTACAATCCAGATGTAAGCAAAGGCAAACGAGTTAGGCAAGTTTCAAAAACTTTAATAAAGAAAAAAAAGAAGACACTTCCAAAAATAAATGCCACACAAATGAAAGTTGTTTTTTTGTTGTTGTTGTTTAAAATGAAGATACTGAAGAAACAAAACCCTTTATCAAAATATACTAAATACTTAAATCTAATGATGTTGAGTGTTCAAATTCAGGGCAAATGTAGCTTATAATAATATAGCTAAGTATAAGTTTTCATGATATGGCTGTTTTAAGACATCATTTTATAGATTTACTTTTTAAGCCTATATTTTCTTAAACATCCATTTCACAATTCATTTAATTATTTTACATTCATTTATAAAAACACATATTTTCTAACAATAGGTTATTTTGTGCTTTAGTAATAATTAACCATGACAAAATACTCAAGTGATTTAAATGCTTTGCTAATGACTACACCCATCACATATTCTTACACACTTCTACAGCTACTGCAATAATCAGAAGGGCTACAACTGTTCTTCAAAACGACACTCACTCAAGGTTGACAAGCATGCTAAACATTAAAGAGATGTATTTTTTCCCCAAGTTAAAACATTAAGACGTTCTAGTTTTCTTTAAAATCTATAAAGATAACCTGCTTATTTAAATCACTTTTCGAATGGCAACTTATAAAAACAGAGGGAGGCATAATTTTAGAACTTCCTCTGTAACTTCTATAGCTAAAAAAAAAAAAAAAAGTTTTTCAAATTGTGATGGCATTAAATTCCATTTTAGAAATTCTAGATTTTAAAATGTTAAGAAATGTAATGTCAGTTACATCGAGGTGGGGGCATTTTAATGAATTAATCTAGTGACTGTGCAGGTCTATAAAGACCTTTCTTTAGGATGGGTGATACTGCCTTATACTCATTTCAGTACTTTTAACAAATAATCCATTTAGATATAATCCAAGACAAACCCCAAATTACTCTAAATTCTCCTCTACAGCAAGGGATCAATATATATCATCTTACAGACTGACAATTTGGTAAAGAGATACTAACCTAAAACAATAAAATTTATATAACTAATGGTGACTAATGGCAAACAAAATAGATCTGATTTTCACAATTTGGAAGTAATTTTCATGCAAAATTTTAGAGTTTTGATCCTTACTTATATTTTTATTTTTTTAAGTAATCAAGACAAATAGTAGAAAAAGCATTTTATTTATATGGAAAAAGCTACAGTAAGATCTGTAAAAGGTGTCAATATAATATTGCCTATACAGGAAAAAATTCAAATGTGAATAGCAACAAATAAAAGTTACACATCTTCCTACTTAGCAGTGCAATTAATTCACATTGCAATAAAGTTAAGTCAAGTATAACAAAATCAAAACAAGTGTTTCTCCATAATCAGTATGCTGAGAATTACAGTGTAAAGATCATTTCAGATTTAAGAAATCTGCAATCAATCTACAGAATATCCTAAGACAAGGGAGACACAGTTAATTCACTTAATTATCAGCCATTGGGGTTTTTCAATACTGTTCACAGGAAAAAAGTAATGAGTCGACGTACATGTAAATAGAATATATTTAGTCTATACAGTAAAAAAATACAAATTATAAAGTGAGCTAACAAAGAATGAAATCTGAATACAGATTTATAAAACTGACATCTTAGACAACACATACAGTATTTCTCATGTAAAAACATCTAGTTTCAGCAAAAAATAATTTGGTTGCTTTTCAGCTGCATTGTAGATCTTGTAAGCTGAAGATGCAGATGTCCAAGTGTCTTAAAAACCATAATAAATGTCTTTCTCAATGCATACAAAATGATAAATGCTCTCATCACAGTCTTAAGGGTATTTTTGGAAGTTTGTTTTGTCTTGCTTCAGAAACACATTTAAAATGGGTAAAAATCAAATGGTTTCATGGTACAATGAAACAGTAAACAGTGCTCAATTTACTGCTAATGTTGAAAAAAACCTAGATTTTACAGTACTCTGGTATATATGAAAATGTTTTTGATTTTACATTGCATATTTCTGAGTCCATTCTCTTGCATGTCTGTTGTATCTGTAAATATACAAAAAGGATACAGTAAAAACATACAAAATATTTCAGAATCATCTATCTATATAAAACTATATATTCTACCTTCTTATACGTAATTGCAATAATCACACATATATTAATTATTGGGTCAATGTGACTTAGGTTCACGCAGAAATAAAACAGGAAAAATAATTTTTTAACTCATGGATTTCTCTGCAACCTACATGAAAATGTATCCAACTATACAAAAATCAAAATACAGAAACCAGCTTCTGACAGAAATTTACAAAAGCCAATACTACTAAAGGAGCATTATCTACAAATTGCAAATAAACCTACAGTACTAGCAAGATGAAGCAGTTTGAGAATTAGGTCAGTCTGGATGGCCATAGAACTCCTCTTCCTTGGAGAAGATAATACATATTTAATACTTTCCAATGATTAAATTCTTTCATTTTTAATTTACCACCTAGAATATAAATACCTATTTTTCAAATACAGAGTATATATTATTGAACAGTAAGTGGGAAGGAACAAGATTTACTGTAAAAGGTCTAACAGAGTTCTAAAAGAAAGTTTTCCTCCATTGGAAAAAGATAAACAATATACACATAACAACCGTAATTAAATTTACTCAAAACATATTGATAATATTCATGTTTTAGCATAATATATAGGAATGTATCCACACAGAAACTAAGATAAGTAAACACTTACTTTTCTTTGTCTGATTTATAGATTTGTGCAATATCTGGTACTAAGGGGTCATCTGGATTAGGATCACAAAGTAGAGAACATATGGACAATAAAACTAGATTTAAAAGAGAACATCGTATTAGACAATAACCTTCCTACTTCATACAAATTACATATGTGAAAATAATTTTAGTGAATATAGATACTGTACTTATGAAAAAAATAAAACGAACACATCAAATTACATTTTATTCTACTTTGGTTGACAGCAAATTGATCTTTAATTTGTAAAGTTATAAAATTACCGTAGGATGCATAAAATACAAAATTATTTTAGCTTTTGAAGTTTTAAATTCTATCTGAGTATCCATTTATTTAAAAAAATGTGAGCCTCCAAAGTAGCTATTAGCAACCTTTTAACTTGAGAGTTCTCTACAGAACAATCAAATTACAGTTAATAGTCCAAACCATTTTGGATACTGTGCTCATACACTCTTTTACATCGGCTTAGAGCTATAGTCTGTCTATAAAGAAGAAAAATTTGTAAAATTTTTTCAATGAATCTTTACTTCATGTACTTTATTCGTATTGCATGCATTTAAAAATAATGTGAACAGCTATCTTTACATAGCTTGCATATTTTAAAATAGAAATGAAAATTGAAAAAGGAGTTGTTACTCTAGTATGTCAAAATCCCAATGCAAATAGCCACACTAAAACACACACACACACACACACACACGATCTATCTGAAATAAGAGGGAACAAGGACTCTGGTTCCTCAATTGTCTGCTTCAATTGCATGCCACCACTTCTGAGGAGTAAAAAATATACAAACAAATGAGCAAGGTATGTTCTATCTTATAAAAAAGTAAGCAAGAAGGAAGTTCCTCCTCTGTTCACCCCTACTGCCAGGAGCCATTTGCCCCAATTTCACTATCATGCACACAAACAATGTCTATCCCTTAAGGTAAAGAAAAGGGTAACAGTTAACATTCATGTAAGTGCCCACTATGTATTAGGTACATAGCAACCCTATATGGTAACACTGTAAGAATCCCCATTTTTACTTACAAGGAAACTGAGGCTGTTTCATTTCTCACAGGATGGTTTCCAGAATCTAACACTACTGGTTCTTTATTAAAAGCTACCAATGTCAGAATATAAGTACTCAGTATCTGGCAGTTTGCCATTTCTTTTATATGTATAAGGACTTAGCGGTTTATGCCAAGTGAGATTCATTTTGTGACATCATTCCAGGAAACAGCATTTGACCTTGAATTACCCTTCAACACAGAATTTTTCATATATCTAATGCATGACAGTTACACTGTGTGAAAGATTCTTAAAAGAATATGAGAATCTATATGAATACTGTAGATGAGCATCTGAGGTCAGAAAAACTACCATTCATAAATAATGGAATTGAAAGAGCTATTATTTATCTAATATTTGAAAGAGCTATGGCTGTGGATCCTGCTTCCTATAAACCTTATTACTTTTAAAAACATGTTGTATATTCAAGTAGCAATTATTAAAAATAAAAAATGAGTCCAGATTGCTTCCATAAATCCCTTCAAGGGAAACATTTTCTTCAATTTTATAAAAACGGAAAACTTGATGGTTACTTCAGTGCAGCTGCTTCTAACCTAAACAATATTGTCCAACTGTCAGGTTCTCTTCTTTTAGAGAAACAATATATAAATTAAGAGTGTTAGCACAGTAAGTAGTACTGGCTAATGAAATAAAATGGCTTCAGATGGCCTATGTATACACCTGATAATCCAGCAAAGAACACCTATACATCTGTAAAAGTTGAGAATCAGCACAGATCTTGTGTCAGTCACTATAATGACACTCCTGATTATGCAAAGTTTAGACTAACATGCTATATGTATTGCATTATCCTACAGTGTGAAATGTCTTCCATTTTAAATCATTTATCAGTCAAATCTGGTATTTTTTTCTTGGATGAAGTAAAACAGCTGTAAAGCTTTATTACTGTCAACATTTCCATTTAATGAATGGGACAACTAGTCCCAAAATCTTCCTTTTACTATCTCTTATTCTCTTTCTTTTTTTGCAGAGACAGGGTCTCCTATGTTGCCCAGGTCAGTCCTGAACTCTTGGGCTCAAGCAATCCTCCTACTTCAGCCTTCCAAAGTGTTAGAGTAACAGGCATGAGCCACAGTGCCTGGGTACTCTCTCTTTTTTAAAAGACAACACCCAAGCTAAAAGGATAAAATGTCAATAGGTTTATCCCCAAATTTCTAGCTCTGATATTTTAAGTTTTTTCTCATTTCATCATTTAGATTTGTCCATCCACACTCCCCTCAACCAAAGCTAACTGCCAAAAGCCAGAGTAACACAAGAGCGAAGAGAGCAAAACAAAATCAAAACCGGAGAAAGCACAGTTGATTGTTGTTTTAAAACTTTAGTCCACAGGTAATTCTGTTGTATTTTTCCTGTCTCACTGTTATCAACTGTTTTAAATCTGATAAATGAAATTACCTTTTGATACAGTCAGAGCTGGTGACCATTGTGACCTCAGAATATCAAGACAAATACTTCCATTACTGTTTATGTTTGGATGGTAAATTTTTGTTGTGAAAGCGATCTAAACATAAAACAAAACAACAAAATATGACAATCACCTTTGAATCAACTATGAATAAAACAGAACCAATTTGCTCTAGGGTAAAATATGTTCAACTTTACATAACGTTAGAGGAGAAAAGTCTTCAGCACAAATCAAATAATTATCTACTTTGTGCTACACATAGTTCTAGCTAGTGAGAATGTGAACAAAAACAAGTCAGTTTCCTTCTTTCCCCCTCCAAGGAACTGAAAAGTATTTTGGACAGTATAATAAATAAGTCTCTAGTAGCTAGTATGACTGGTTGAGTAGCATCTAAAGTAATTAACCATGGCTTTCATCATACATAGAAGTAATCCTTTTCTTGATTTGACTATTGGTGATACGTGGAAGTAACACTTGGATCTAAAACCAGGGTGCTGATGCTGTTTCAGGGCAAAGTTGAGGGGTCTCAGCTAAGAAATCCATCAAGAACCCTAATTTTCCACAAGAGTTGTCATACCATTTCATAAATACAATGTTAATCTGTTTTTAACTATTTAAAATAATTATTTCCTGAGTGACAGAATCTGCTCATTTTTCCCCTCCCTGAAATCCCCATCATTTGTTTCCTCTTCAGAGCAAATCTAAATTTAACATGTGTTTCTCTCTCCTGCCATACTAAATTAAGGGACTGTTTCATATTTACTTTTGGATTTCCCTAGTGTAGAAGAACATGGTAGGTACTCAGTGAATGTATATTAAATACTTAAAAAAAAAAAAAAAAAAAGACAAAGAAGGATCAACTTTGGAAAGATAATCCCATGAATAGGAAAGTCTGACTCTTAATCATAAAAATTTCCCAAACTACACGTATCCAATAAGAAGAGAAAGAAAAGCAAGGAATTAAATTTATAGCATGACAGATACTGACTTTTGTTTTATAGACTTAATAAAATATTTCAATAAGAAATCAGATTTTAGATTCAGTAGTTTTTATAAAACAGAAAATGCTAATCACCCCCACAGTCTTTGACATACAAAATGAGCTCTAGATAAAGAGTAAAATCCATCACATGGGAGTCACATCAATCATAAAAATAAAAATACCTTTGGTGGTTTAAAAGGATAATCTGTCGGGAAATGTACAGTGAGAAAGAAGACTCCACCTTGATATGCGCTATCAGGCTGAAATTACAAAAGATTTGCATCAGCATTTGTTTACTATATTTATTTATAATGACAACGTTATTTCCCCCAAATATTATCAGTTTGAAGAAAATGCCATCATGTTTAAAATAATTTCATTAAATATTACCAGTTTGAAAAAAATGCAACCATTTTGTCATAAGTTCAAATCATTTACCTTGAGAACAGGTTTCTCTTTGCAGGTACGAAGGAGGATTTTCCAACAATTATGCCGACATCATAAAATTTAAAACAAAACAAAAACAGGACACACACAGTGGTGTGACTTGTCCAAACAAATCTGGTTATGAGTACAAATTGTTAAAGATCAGTATACACACAAGACTGCTGTGGGAATAGATCATTTTCTGCAGCTGTAATCAGTATTTTTTGAAAAAGGCTTGAAACTAGTAAAACTTAAGTTCTGATGTTCACTTAATGACCAAGAATGGAGATGAACGGAAGAGGCTGTCATGAAAAGAACATGCTAAGGACCCTGCTACACAATTTATCTGCCAAATCTTCGTTTAGTAATTATTTATAAAATAATGTAGAGAAACCAAAAAAGTCCAAAACAAAACTATATATTCATGCTACTATCAAATTGGGAATCAACTTTACTAAATAAATTTGGATTTAACCATGTTTCTTTATGGCCATTAGAAAATATAACATTACAAACAAAAAAAATTTAAAAAAAAAATGCTAGCAAAATATACCTAAAATTCTATTTTGATTCTTTCATATTTCATTAAATATATCATGTTCTATCAGCATTCTGGTAATAACACCAAGACTCATTACTTCCTTAAGTTTCCACATATATGCTATAGGATTTTACTCTAAAATAATTCTTACTATATATGTTGTTTAATTCTAGTTTATCAAAAATTGTAAGAAATACAGAAAACGAAGATAAATTACAATGATAGATATGGTCCAGTGTACTGTAGAGTAAATATTTACATTACCAAAGTAAGGGAGTTATGAATAACATAATTATAACCATTTGTTACATGTGATTCACCTAAAAAATATTTGTGAAAGGTCATAATTCAAAAGGTAAGGATGGGCCTTTAAATGAGAGTATTTTGAAGGCTCTTAGTAACTAATTAAAAACAAACAGAAATAAATGGATTCTTATTGAAAGTTGTTATATAAATACATTGTATTTTACCTTTTTAAAAAACAAACTTAATAAAACAATAATTTGAGACAACTGCCCAGAGTACCGCTTTGAAATTCTGTAGTTTCGAGGTGTTTTAAAGTTAAACACAAGGCCATATGATTAAAAACTCTATAACTCACTAGATAAAGCTCTTTCAGGGGAGGGAGAAGAGAATGGTGTTCATGAAAACATGTTACTAATATACTCTCACCCAGAAAGTAGATTTGAGCTGCCAGTGCTCATTCTTATGCAATCAGATTTTTGCTCATAGAAAGAAAAAGCCTGTTTGAAGTCTTAAAACTGCCTCTAAAGTATTGAAAGAAATAATTTTAACAAAAGTAATAACTACTGAGAGTAGCCAATTATCAAACAGTAGATAATTCTGTGTTTAGGACAATGCAACAAAATTAAAAGCAGCAAATTTATAAGGTGGCAAAGATAGACCCATTGTAATATTTTATTGATTCTCTTTCACAAAAAAGAATAGTGATGAGACTTATGGCAAACTGACACTTGTTACTTGTAGCAATTCAATTATTGGCTTCATTAGTCTAATTTCTAATGTACCAAAACTGTGGATGTGAGAACGATTATGCTTAATTACAACTGACTCTCAGTGACTTAAAAAGAAAAAAAAAAAGATAAACACAGAGCCTGGTTTCGAGCTGTGGCAATCCATTATGTGCAATGATCTAGGATTCCACAAAGGAAAACATAACAGTGATCCAGGAAGTATTTGCCACCAATGCTTTAGAAAATCATTGTAAATCCTTAATAATATTTTGCTTCCTAGGTGATTCAAAGTACAATATTCAACCTTCGTCACAAACATCTGATCAAAGGTGAAATGGCAAGAATGAAGTATGGCTGAGGGGGTTAATTTCATAGATATGAATCATACTTACAGGCCCCATAATAGTGGCTTGCCAGTGGAACACTGAAACAAACAAAGGAGTTTTGGAGTCATTAACAAATGTTCAAACCTACATTTTTAATGGTAGCATAATCCCAGAAATAGAGCAAAGCTTACAGTCATCTCCCACAGGTCCAGCTGAACAGTGAGCAGGTGGATCGCGCTGCAGATCACTTAATTCCTGAAGGAAAGCAAAAATATGTAAGGTTAATTCCTTCTTTTCCCAGTGAAACAAGGGTAATGATCCATTAACATGCAAACTATTAGCTTAGCTTTAAAAACATTTAAAGCAGTTCTATTCAAAATATAAAAACATAAATTGTACTTTGTCATCAACTGGTAGAAAGAATAAGGTACATGAGACAGCTTCAAACCTTGAAAAGATTAAATGGAATAAAATACTGTTTTTCTTTAACATCCCTAAGAGAAAAACTATTTAATGAGTACCTACTGTATGCAAAAGTAATTTATGTAAGTGCTAGGTTGATAATATATCAGAAAACAGGTACTACTTTAACAGGTTACAATCTATTGAGGAAGCAAGAAGGCTCAGAAAGAATAATATTTAAGGATAACTTTTTTTTTTTGAGACAGGATCTCACTTTGTCGCCCAGGATGCAGTGCCATGGCACAAGAGCTCACTGCAGCCTCAACCTCCTGGGCCCAAGCGATCCTCCCACCTCAGGCCCCTACCCCTACCCCCACCCCAAGCAGCTGGCACTACAGGCACGTGCCAGCACACCTGGCTAATTTTATTTGTAGAGATGGGGTCTTGCCATGTTGACCATGTTGGTCTCTAACTCCTGGGCTCAAGTGATCCACCTGCCTCGGCCTCCCAAAGTATTGAATTACAGGCATGAGCCACTGCACCCAGCTCATTAAAGAACAACTTGAAATGGGAAATAAATGAGCAGAAGTCAGGCCATGTTTTGAAACTCAGAACATTGATTCATACCCTCTTTCCTGCCCTCAAAGCAGCAAAGATCACAGAAAAGACACAGCTTTAGAGTTCGCCCCATCCCTGGGTTGTAATCTCAGTTCTTTTGATTTTTCTTCTTTTCTCTTTTTTGGATTTTTTTTTTCTTTTTCTCTAACAGATATAATTCCAGTTCTAACAGATCTCACCCTTTGACCTTGTGGAAGTTACTTCACTTTTTTAGCCACAGTTTGGAAGAAACTGATCATCCCAAATAAGAAAGGTATACATTCAATATAAAGGACTATAACCGAAGACTTAATTTAGTTTGGAAGATCAATAATAATCTCTGAGGAAGTGACATTTAAGCTGAAATCTAAAGGATGAGTAGGAGTTACTCTTGGAGGAAAAGAGTGATACTGGGAGGCAGAGTGGCAGAGGATGAGGCTGGAAAGGTAGGCAGAAGCCAGGCAGGAAATAGAGTACCATATAGACCACATTAACGATGTGGTGTTTTATACCAAATGCATTGGGTGCGGGGTGAGGGAGGTTTTAAGAAGTGGCATGCTCCGATTTAATGGATGGTTCTGACTGGATTAGACAGGGGAAAGAGGAGAAGCTACAAGATTAGTTACCACATAGGCAAGAAAAATGGGGGCTTAGATTGGAGAAGTGGCAACAAGATAGAAGTGGTAGATCTGAGATACTCTGAAGGGCCTATCTATCACAGGAGTTGATGAATTACATGTGCAGAGGAAGGAGAGAAGTCATAGATATGTATGATGAAGATTAGGGACAGCTAACATTTATTCAATGTCTCAGTCATTCTAACAATCCTCAGAGATAGGTGTTATTATGTTCCCCATTTTACAAGTGAAGAGTTAAGGTGACATACTTCACTGCATGCTTGAGTAATTACTATAGGGTGGAACTGGGATTCAAACCCAGGTAGGCGATTATCTCACATTTTAGTTCCACAAATGTACGAATATGGATGCCATTCATTGAGATGGAGAACAGAAGACAAACTGATTTGGAGAGTAGATATGTTGAATCTGTAATCCCTGTGATATGAAGAAACCATGTGGTTCAACATATAGGGGTGGACCTTAAAAAAGGCTAGAAATTGGGAAATCATTGCATATACCGGATATTTAAAACCATGAGAATGATATGAACATTTTTGTGGGAACACACAAAAATAAATATGCACTTAATCAAATCTAAGATGTCATCAACTGTACATCACATCCTTATTTTAAGTACCAATAATTAAGAAAAAATGCTGCCAATTTATTTTAAAACACTGTCAATTATAAAATGCAACCACACTTTAGAAATGTTAAAATGTGAAAGACGTGCACCTTAGAATCACTGCAATAGGGTAATTATGGCAATGAGTTCAGTGCTCTAATAGAGACAAACAAGAAGCAGGGCGTGACAGGGAAAAGGCCTTCCTAAGAAAGTGATACATGAGCTGAGTAATTGAGCCAAGTACAAACTCAGGTCTCCTTCCAAGGTCAGTGTTCTTTTCCAGTATACCTTGGTACTTGCATTTTTGTTTTGCTGTTTTTTTTTTTTTTTTTTAATAGTTGGTACGGTGTTTCTCTTCCTAATAAGAATTAAATAACAGGGTTAGCTGCTTCTTTGGTCCATGTTAGAGTTAAGTAATAAGGGACTGACCAGGCTGACTCGTGTCTGTAATTTCAGCTATTTGGGAGGCTGAGGCGGGAGGGTTGCTTGAACCCAGGAGTTTGAGGTTGCAGTAAACTATGATCGGGCCTCTGCACTCCAGCCTGGGTGACAGAGCAAGACCTCCTTAAATAAAAAAAAAAAAAAAAAAGAAAAGAAAAAAAGAAAAAGCAATAAGGAAATGGATTTCAGACTTTGACTTAACTATACTGGTTAAAAGCAGCAAGGCTTTGAAGTTCAAGTCTGGGTGCCACCACTCACTTCACACACGATCTTGGGAAAAATCTTTTTTTCCTCTCCAAAGCTCAGTTTTCAAGTGGCACTACCTCCATCCATAGTTTCTATGACAACCAAGTGAAATGATACATGTCAAGTGTACAGCACAGTCTCTGGCACATAGTAAGCATTCAAATAAAGGGAACTGACAACCTTCCAATTCTCTAGGAGCAGAATACAATTATTAAAATAGTTTAAATGACTGAGGGAGGAACAGTTCCCAAATCACAGCCCCATTTTAGAAGGGCTGTGCCTTATAACAGTTTTCTAATTTGGGCTTTAGGAAATTGCCTCTGTAATTATTCGTCATGTTGAATTTTCTACTAAACACTAGTGTAAATGGGCTTCTTTGCCCTCATTTTAACTAGAAAACTAGTTAATCAGAAAATGACAGTCTCTGTAGTTTTAAAAAACTGTTAATGACTTGCATGTATATATTTTACAGAGATAATGTGTATGTGAATAAAGCATACATATGCACAAATACATACTGATTTTCTTCATTAACAAGAAAAATCAAAACCTTGTTTTAGTTGGAACAGGCTTGAACTATATTCAAATTTCACATGTCAGACTGTTCTTCAAAACCCTTTAAAATATTATATTATATATAAAAACAAAGATTATCTTGTTCTTGTTATTATTATTATTTTTGATGTACTAATTCTACTTCCTCTGTTAGAAGTTAAGGCTAAGGAAGAGAGAGAAAATCTAACACACACCTGAAAAGGTTCTCAAACTGTCACTTTATTACAGTTCATCCACATAGGAAAGAGGCAGCTGATAGTGTATCAAACATCCTTAATATTGACATGGATCATTGTTTGTTACAAATAATTACTGTAATGCTTTGGGGAGGAGACTTACATAACCTAGACTTTTTAGGAGGGTCTAGATTCCTAATATTCTATCTCTTTGTCAATCCATGTGTCTGGAAATACGTCCTGTTATTTTTTCGGAAACACGTAACTGAAACTAGGATGCATACGTGCTGATAGAATGACCTACAGAAAACCAAAGGTACAACACATTCTCACTCTGGCCCACAAAAATATAGACCTTAAATTTGAAAAAAGAAAAATGAAGATATGTTGGAAAATTTTGAGATGTGTTAATGAGGTGAAAATATAAAACAAACAGAAACTACAACTAGACAAACGAAAACCCCACTCTTTTTGCTTAGTCTATGCAGCAGCCAGTGTACTTTTAGATGACAGACAAAATCAAGGATCACTTCTATTTGTTGAATTCTTTTGATTTAGATTACTCTAAGTTTTTCTGGAAATGCCTTACTGTCTGATTTACACTTTCTGTGCTATAACTGCCATTCTTAGTTATCTATCTAGTTTTAGCACCACTGCTACATGTGGGGTATTAAAGATAATTTAATGATTTTTATATTATTCCAAAAGGATATGTTAGGATTAGTACTCTAATTCCCTGCCCTTCTCCCCTACTCACCATATAAGAATTAACACTGAATTAGACAACTTGCTCAAGACCATAGGAACCTCACAAGAGCCAGGGCTTAATTCCACATTCTTCACTCTAACAGAAGTCCCTCTTGAGGACAATTTATATACCCCAGAGTCACATTTCTTGAACATTTCTTCCTATTCCACCACTACCTAGAAATCTAAAATGAACCCTACAAATAGCCTCCCAATAACGATTTCGTAAGCCTCCCAGACCTCCTGCCAAGAACTCTTCATGGCCATGCTTTTGTCTTTATCGTATGCTGGATTAAAAGATCTCAAAGACAAAAGATTTAAAAGCATTCAATATTTTCATTAAGTATTTTATTTATATATGTGTATTACAAAAGCAAAGCAATGATTTGTAGGAAAAAATAGAGAGAGCAATGTATAGTTAAGCACCCACAAGACCATACCTGGACCAAACCATTGTCAATTACAATACATCCATTCACAGCTTTGTTGGGAAATAAGTATGTCACTCACTGTTGGAGGGAGGGTAAGCTGACACAGAGTTTTGGAGGGAAATTTGGTAATAACTGCAAAAGTAGAAAATGCATATGGTCTCTGAGCCAGCAATTTCACCTCAGAAATTACTGCCCAGGTAGCTAAAGATAAATATATAAGGATATTTACTGCAGCAGCCTGTATAAGTATGAAAAACTGAAATAACCTAAAGGTCCATCAATAAGAATGGCTTCATGAAATGATACAGCCAGATTATGAAATACTGAGTAGCCATTTAAAAGAGTGAAACAGATCTATATATGTTGACATTGAAACATGTTAAGTGAATATAGTGATTAAATGAAAAACACAAGTTACAGGACAGTATGCCCATTATTATCTCACATATATAAACTCTAGATGCAAAAATAAATAAATAAAAGGATACACAACAAACTGTTAATGGAGTTATCTCTGGGAGATATGACTGGGTTGTTACTTCTTTATGTATTCTACACCATTTAATTTTTTATAATACTTTTGTAACTTTTTAAAGAAAAATAAAGATTTTCATTTAGGTTCTTAAGCATTTTAAAAGATAAAATACCCCACACTCTGAGAGAATGGAGGTAATAAAGAAATATATAAATATAAAAAAAGATAAAATATCATTTTTTTTCTCTACATATATATTAAGCATCTTCTATTTTCATTAAAAATGCTTTATAAGACAATGAAAGAAAGACTGAGGTACTGTCACCGATTGGAGGATAGTTACTAAGAAGACCCAACAATTAAATCCAGTGTGAGATCCCAGATTGGATTCTGTAACAGGAAAAAGGCATTAGTGAAAAAAAAACTCGTGAGATTTGAATTATGTGTGTAGTTAACAGCATGATACCAAGGTTGCTTTCCTTGTTTTGATAACTGCACAATGGTTATATAAGTTGTATTAGGGGAAATTAGGTTAAGGATATATACGAACCTTATTATTTTCACAACTTTTTGTAAGACAAAATTATTTCAAAATGTTAGAAGTAAAACTTCTTATATGCAATCCAAAACTTAATTCCCTACTCTCTTTCCCAAGCTTAATTATTTTCCTGTACTCCCCATGCCTGTTAATGGGACATGAGCCAAACAGTCATGAGGCTCAAAATCTCAGCACTGTTTTGACTTCCCTCTTTGTCTGTCCTTCGTTTTTAATCAGATGTACTATATATATATATTTATTCTTCTTCTAAACCCATTATGTTGCTTACCACAGTTACCTCAAACATCAATTACAGTTCAATTGTAACTGCTTCCAATACTCTAGGCATTACTTGCAATAAAAAAAAATCTTCTAAAAGCACAGCTCCTTTTATTTCACTCTTCTACTTTACTTCAGTGGCTCCCCATTGCTTAGTAAAGACCAAATTCCCCCAGTGAACATCTTTTCATTATCTAGTCCCAAACCTACACTCTCATTTGGGTTCCCCTTCACAAACGTGCTCAGTGATTCTCCAAAGAACCCCCTTGGGTTTTCTAAAACACTTTCAGAAAGTCTATGAGATCAAAATTAATTTTATAATAAAACTCAGATATTATCTGTCTTTTCATTCTCAATATTTCATGAGTATATAGTAGAGTTTTCCAGAGGCTTAATGACATGTGGTATTTTAACAGATTAATGCATAAGCATATGTGAGAATCCAGCTGTCATCGGTAAGCTTGACTATAACGAGATATGAAAACACAAAACAATGCCACTCTACTTTTGTGCTTGGAAAATATAGCTATTTTTCATAAAAATGTTATTTGTGTTAATGCAGTGGGTTTGTTATTCTTAAATTATTTACTAAATATTTAAAATGTTTTACTTTCTATTATTTATTTATTTATTTATTTAATTGAGAGACAGAGTCTTGCTCTTACTCCACGCCCAGGCTGGAGTACAGTGGTGCAGTCTCAGCTCACTGCAACCTCTGCCTCCCAGGTTCAAGTGATTCTCCTGTCTCAGTTTCCCAAGTAGCTGGGACTACAGGCATGCACCATCATGTCCAGCTAATTTTTGTATCTTTTAGTAGAGACAGGGTTTCACTATATATTGGCTAAACTGGTCTCGAACTCCCGCCTCAGCCTCCCAAAGTGCTGGGATTACAGGTGTGAGCCACTGCGCCCAGCCAAATATTTAAAATGTTCTAATCTCTCATGTGGTAAATAATAATACATATAAACCCACAGAAACAAAAAATTCTTTGGATTCTACAATACTTAATAATATTAAAGGTTAATTTGTTCAGTGACAACCAAAAAAAAAATTAAAGGGGTCCTGAGACCAAAAAGTTTAAGAACTGCAGGTATAACCTGACTACCTGGATGTTTCCTAGACACAGTTAAGTTTTCTGGCCTTTATAATTTTCCTTCTTCTAAAATAACCTTCCTTCCATCTCCCATGCTCAAATTTTACCTGCTTTCCTTAATGTTATCTTTTCAAAGTCCAGTTACTAGCTGTGTGACCTTGGGCAATTTACTTAACCTCTTTGAGTCTCAAGTGTGTCGTATGTAATATGGGGACATCTCTGGTTACCTTTAAGAACTGTACTGAGAATTAAAATTTCATACCTATGTATAAAAATACATAGGTAAAGCACCTAGCTTAATACCCGACATGTATAATAGATGCTTAATAAATGCTAACTTTCCCCTGTCTACCAGAATGTTTTTTAAAACTAAGAAGTTTATGCACTTTATTTATGGATCCCTCCATGATACTTAGCACAATGTCTTTCACATAAGGTGTTTGGTATTATTTGAATCAGCAATAAAATTTAAAGACAAATGTCATCAGTAGAACATGAATATCTCAAATTTCAGTACTTTACAAATGCAAGTGATTAGATCTGATAATCAAATCCAAATAAATTATTATTTTATATAGACATGCAGATTGCATATGGTAAAAAGTGTAACAGGTGTTACAATAGTGCAGGTCACTAGAAAACACTATGGTAAGCTTTTAAACAACATGTGAAATACAAAAATGAATATCAAAATATTAATTATTAAGATATTATACCATTATCACAAATATTTTCAATTTATAGAATGTATTAGATATTCTAGCAAAGTATCCAAAGCTACACAAAATTCCTGTTAAATTTTTGTTTCCATTTCTCTGGTTTAGAAGATCTCAAAGCTCTAAACATTCCTTATTGCTTATTTAGGATGGTATTGACCGACTTTCAGGACACAGCTTTGGGTTGCTTTCCAAGGGAGTTAGGGGTTTGTGCTGAGCTGACCTCATCTCAAAGTAAGTTGTCTTCTAACCACTGACAATCCTTAGTGACAGAGCTGACAGGGCTGCAGTCTGTGGCATGGACAGAAATTTTATTTGTTTATTCCATGGTTCACTTAACCAGATGGGCTAAATATAGAAATTTATTAAGTATTTCTACATCCTTCCTAACAGGCATTATTCAGATTTTATACTTTCATCCCAACTATACCCTTCCAAGGCATTAAAGATTTAATGCAATAGTATCAGATTATGATGCTAATAAAAATCCTCATAAATCACTGGTCAGGCACATTGTTGATGATTAAACTGGGGCATGAAATTAAAGGAGAACTTACTCATTTGTGGAAAAAATATTTTTACAAGATGTAGCTTAAAAGGTATAGGAAAGAGGTCCTCTAGGTTCTTAGAAGCTTAAAAGTAGCTACAGAAGTTGTACCTTCAAGGAAACACATGTAAGAGTAGTTATAAGCCTCAGGGGTCCCCTTCTGAATGTGTCACTAAAGTTTAGAATACTGTAGGGAACCCTGGAAAGAAAGTTTATCCTAGGACAGAAGAGTGATCTAGTAAGCAACTAGTAAAAATAACTGATGTAAACTACCTTCTAAATCAAAAACAGAAACTGATATATGAAACATTACAAAGTAAGGTGGTAAGATGTGGTAAATTCTGAAAAGTCACAAGGACTGCCTCAGAGTTTACTTCCTATCCATCTCTTTAAACTTGGGGTACACTTTTGTACCCTTATTTGTGAAATGGTAGATTGCTGGGGGCATAGAAAAAGTGATTTTTTTTTTTTTTCGGTTTAAGAGATGGGGGTCTCCTTATGCTGCCCAGGCTGGACTCAAACTCCTGCACTTAAGCAATCCTCCCGCCCTACCCTCCCCAAGTGGTTGGGATTCCAGGTGCATATTGCCACACTCATGATTTTTTTTTTAATATTCCAGTTATTACAAGTAGGACTCAGGGCTGCTATCATCTTGCCACAGAGACCGTGTGCCACCGACAATAAAGGACACCATTCACACAGGCCCCAAAGTGAGTGTTGCTCTCTGGGAGCTCTGCAAAGCCTTAATACAGAAAGTTGCACATAGGAAATGAACATATCATTTAAACCTAACTTAGCATATTATCACCATCTCAGGCAAACAAATAGTACTTTTGATGTGGAAGCAAAAGTTTTGGTGTTTGGCATCTGAATGGGACCAAGAGTACTTATTTTACCTTTAGCTACTGTGACAATGTGTTGAAAATGGAAATAAAAAGAAAAAAAAAACCAATGTCAAACCCAGAACTCAAAAATTAAAAAGCGAAAACAATGACATTTCTAGTGGAGGGAAAGTTTTTTTTCAATAGACGGTGCTGGGTCAATTAGGTATCCATATGAGGATATCACAACCTTGATCCCCCTACCTCAAATAATATACAGTTAAGTGCCACATAAAGTCTCAAGCAACTGATTGCATATATAGTGGTCACATAAAATTATAATGGCGATGAAAAATTCCTATCACCTAATGACCTTGTAGCCATCCTAACATCACACTGCAATGTCTTACTCATATGCTTTAGTGATGCTGGTGTAAACAAATCTACTGTGTTACCAGTCCTATAAAAGTATAGCACATACAACTGTGTACGGTGCATAATAATTGACAGTGATAATCCACAA
The DNA here is from genome assembly GCF_002776525.5 of Piliocolobus tephrosceles. Lineage (NCBI taxonomy): Eukaryota > Metazoa > Chordata > Mammalia > Primates > Cercopithecidae > Piliocolobus > Piliocolobus tephrosceles. Next base: position 54,309,126 of record NC_045442.1, on the reverse strand, counting down.
CTATGTTACTGGTTCATGTATTTACTACATTATACTTTTAATCATTATGTTCATGTGTACTCTTTCTACTTATAAAAAAAGAACTGCAAAACAGCCTCAGGCAGGTTCTTCAGTAGATATTCCAGAAGAAGGGACTGTTATCAGAGGGGACAACAACTCCATGCTGTCCCTGAAGACCTTCCAGTGGGGCAAAATGGGGAGGTGTAGAGCTGGAAGATAGTGGTACTGAGTATTCTGACCCTGTGTAAGCTTAGGCTAATGTGTGTGTTTGTGTCTTAGTTTTTAACAAAAAAAAGCTTAAAAAGTGAAAAAATGTGAAAAAAATTAAAATAGAAGCTTACAGAACAAGGATATAAAAAAGGAAATATTTTTATATCGCTATATAATGTGTTTTGTGTTTTAAGCTAAGTGCTATTAAGAAAGAGTCCAAAAGTTAAAAAAATTAAAGTTTATAAACTGAAAGAGTTACAGTAAGCTAAGTTTATTATTGAAGAAAAATATTTTTCACATAAATATGTATACACTAAGAGTATGTACAGTGTTTATAAAGTCTACAGCAGTGTACAGTAATGCCCTAGGCCTTCACATTCACTCACCACTCACTCGCTGACTTACCCAGAACAACTTCCAGTCCTGCAAACTCCATTCATGGTAAGTGCCCTATACAGGCATACCATTTTTTCTCTTTTATACTATATTTTTATTGTACCTTTTTAATGAGTAGCTATATTTAAATGTACAAATATTTCCCACTGTGTTACAACTGCCTATAGTATCAGCACAGTCACATGCTGTACAGGTTTCTAGCCTAGGAGCAACAGACTATACCATATAGCCTAGGGGTATAGTAGGCTGTACCATCTAGGTTTGTGAAAGTACACTCAATGATGTTTGCACAATGACAAAACTGCCTAATGATGCATTTCTCAGAAATTATCCCTATCATTACACAATGCATGACTATACAAAAATCAATCCTAAATAGACTATAGGTTTAAGTGTGAAAAGTAAAATAATAAAGATTTTTAAAACCCCATAAAGGCAGAGATTTTTTAACAGGACACAGAGTACTAACAATAAAAGAAAAAAATGAAAAATTTGGACTTGATTAAAATTAAGAACATCTGTTCACCAAAAGACACATTAAAAGTGTGAAGAGACAAGCCACCAAATGGGAGAAAATATTTGCAATATTACATATATCTGACAAAAGTCTCATCCAGAACACGTAAAAGATATTCCTACAGATTAACTTTTTAAAAAGCAGCTTAAACAGGCACTTTATAAAAGAAGCTATCCAAATAGCCAATACATATATATATCAGATGGGGCTCAGCTTCATGAGTCATTAAGGATATGCAAATTTAAACCAAAATGCTATGCCACTACATATCCAACAAAATGATTTAAACGAAATAGAAGAGAGTACAAGTGTTGGCAAAGATTTGAAACAACTGGAACTCTGGAACTCCTGGTGGAAGAGGAAAACTGATAGTAACCACTACTGGTAAACATAGAAATACTCTACGACCTAGCATTTCTACTGCTAGGTATATACCCAACAGAAAAGTGAATATGCATGCCATTATTTGTAATAGCCCCAAACCAGAAGCAACTCAATGTCCACCAACAGTAGAACGAACCAGAAGCAATCCAATGTCCACCAAAGTAGAACGAACAACTCGAAGCATATTCATGCAATAAGAATGAACTGCAGCTCCAGGCAACGATATAGATGAACCTTACAAATATGGTGAGCAAAAGCAACCAGAGGAAAAAAAAAATACATACTGTATGATTCCCCTTAAATAATGTTCAAAACAGGCTACAGTAATGTATGGTGACAGAGATTAGAATAGCGATTTACCTTGAGGACAGAGGTAAAGCTAAGAAGGGAAAAGAAAGGGTTTCTAGGGTCCTTGTAATACTATTTCTTGAGCTGGGTGCTGGTTTCACAGGTTTATTCACTTTGTAAAAATTGGTCAAACTGTATAGTTTATGTCTGTATAACTGAAACAAAAAGTTTACATTATAACTTTTAAAATGTATTTTGCCACAATGAATAACATAATGATAACAAAAAAGACGGGCAAGGATATATAGAATTCATATAATGGAAAAGATGGCTATCAAATAATGAGACTACTTACAAATCTGTATATGAAAAGAACTCATTATGGAAGAACACTGTGTGAGTATACATATATTTTGTGTGGGTATTTCGGTTTCATTTCCAGTGACTTTTAATCTAAAATTGAAATGCATTGTTGATTCTATTTCCTTCTTCCCCTTTGAGACAAAAATAAGCTTAGAACAAGTCAACTCTATACCTAAACAGATCAAGCAATAAATATCACCAAACTGGTAAAAGTATGTTCCAGAAAAAAATAGTCTGTGCCAATGAAGCAATTTTCTATTCGAATGTGATTAATATTCGAATAAAAAAACTAGCTAGGAGTATCTACATTTTAAAATAAAAATATAAGATATTAATGATCAGTAGATTAAAGGACAGTGTCTTTATATCATGACCAGAACTATAAAAGCACTTATAATAAAGCCACAAAAATGTGTACTTAATGGATTTATATAGTCTTACATGGCTAAGCACCTCTATTCTAGTTCAGATTTCTATAAACAACTAGACACAAAGAAAAGTACTGAGAGGTCTGAAACTGAATTTTAAATTGCCACAGATGGCATGTTTATAACACCCCCACAATATGCCGAGTGTTCTCCATAAAACCAACCTAGACACAATCCCTGCCTCTAGGGGACTTAAAATCTAAAAGTAGATGAGGCAGCCTAATTCAAACAAAGTAAACAAATAAAAGGAAACAAAGAAGGGAATGTAAGAGAAAGGGCCTGCATTAATCTCCTGGCTCCCAGAAGGGTAACTGACCAATCTGAACAGAGGGGAATAAAAGCAAACAAGTGAGAACTGCCTTATTTACCATAAAACGTAATATGACACAATGCAGTAAATATTCCCTAAAAAATTATGCTGACCAGACTGAAAATGCTTTGTTGTTTTCTAGCTTCAACAGTCAGAAGATCTAAATCTCCATAATAGATATAATACATACCCCACTGGGTGTGAGTAAAAGACATTAAACAGTCCATGCAAGGGACTGATTTACAGGCCAAAATTTAAATTACTAAATCCAAAGCCTATGAAAGCTTTATTTCAAAACTCCTGGCTCAACCGGCAATTAATTAACATGACACAACCATCTTTACCTCAAAATTCCTAAAACAAGACAGTGATTCTTACTGGACTGCATTTTTCATGTTGCCTCTAAAAGGATATATGAGCTATATTTGGTTTGTCTGTAAATAAACATTTCACGGGCTTACAGTTCAAGCCCTGATCTCCTTATCCAGTTGACTAGAGCTATTTCAATAGAAACATGTCAAACGATCATCAGAAATGTCTCCAAATACAGAACATCTTTCAGCCTGTAAATTAAAGTACATCTGGATTTTAAACCATGTAGATTCTTCCCGAAGACTTCAAAACGCTGACAACATCCAATTCACTAAGTTACAGGAACCAAACACACTTCAACAAACTAGTCCTATCTGCTTTGCTGGCTCCTTGGATCAAGTTTCTCTGACAAAAGCTGTTTATTTAAAAATAATAATGCAGCCAAATGCCACAAAAAAGGAAGATGAAGAAAGCAATAATATGTGACTTTGTCTCATCAGTCATATATATTGAAAGTGAACTATAAAGAGTGTAATTTAGGGCCGGGCATGGTGGCTCATGCCTATAATCCCAGCACTTTGGGAGGCTAAGGCAGGCAGACCACCTGAGGTCAGGAGTTTGAGACCAGCGTGGCCAACATGGTGAAACCTCACCTCTACTAAAAATATAAAAAATTAGCCAGGCTTGATGGTGTGTATCTGTAATCTCAGCTACTTGAGAGACTGAGGTAGGAGAATTGCTTGAATCCAGGAGGCAGAGGTTGCAGGCAGCCGAGATCGTGCCATTGCATTCCAGCCTGGGCAAAAACAGCAAAACTCCATCTCGGGGGGCAGAGAGGGGGGGAAGAGTGTAACTTAGAATAAAAGCTTGAGGTCAGAATTACAGACATTATTTACTCAGTGCCTCACATCTCAACCACTTTCCCCCAGTTTTCTCTGTACCAGGCATAATGACTCAATTTCCCAAAATGCTATCTTGCCTCTACTTTCAAACATGGCTTCCTATTTAGATGTCAGACTCTTGATCACACTCTCTACATACAATATTTCCATCAGAGGAATTATATAAATAAAAATCTATTTTAGATAAATCCAAAGCAGCCGAGTAAAAGCTGTATTTGAATCTGTTTTATGAAGTCTTACAGTAAAAATGCATTGATTCGTTTCAGTAAATCAAACTCTAAACCTTGGAGTTACCATCTAATTCCTCTCTTCACAACCCACTCCCTCACAATTTGAAAAGTACCAAATTGTTCAGATTCTCCTTCTGTCTAGATCCTTCCCTCTGAAAGGGTCCCAGAAGGCCCATCAAATAGGACAGCTGAGGTCCAACGTGCAGAAGAGTCTGATATGAGCCAGAGGAGAGGTAGTTTAGGATAAGAACCCAAAGGTTCCAGCCAGGCAGACAATATTAATATTCGGGACCAGACTGGATAACAGAAGGAGGAATCTGAAGAGATTGCCTAGACCAGGGAGCCTGTGATACCTGACTCGAAAGGTCAAGAAAGTCTAGGCATAGATGGATCACACCAACTCAAAAGGGCCAGGTGGTATAAACAGCCTGTAATTTTTGTCATATACCCCTCTTTTCAATGTCCTCTGCTAACATCGTAGCTTAGGCCCTCTTTGGATCTCACTTAAGTGCAATATCGTAACTTACCTACTAGCCTCCTATTTCTCTACCTATACACTGCTGCCGAAGTCATCTTCTTGAAGAGCCATGTGAAACCTCTTTGATGTTTTCCATTCACCTTCAAGTAAGACTAAGTCCTTAAAACGACTTACCAGACCTTCCAAGATCTGAATTCTCTCTAGCCTCATATCTGCAATACTTTTCCCCAGTGCTCTCTGCACCAGCCACAACTTTTAATTCCTCCAAATGCTATCTTGCCTTCAGTTGCAAACATGGCTTCCTTTTAGGCAGAAGATACTTACTCACCTCCCTTCCCCAAAACACACTCTCTCCCTCAGTCATTCATTTTATCTACTTTACTTTTACTTTCATGTCTCATCTTAAACATCACTGCCCTCAGGAGGTTTTCCCTGAATCCTTCAATGGGTCCCTGCTATATTCCTAGAATACTCTGTGCATCCCTTTTCATGACATTAATCAAAATTATAATGACAAACAGTAAACAATCTTGAGTTTGATGAGGGCAAGGATGCACTATGACTACAACTGTTCATTCCAGCTGGTGTGGTGGCTCACACCTGTAATCCTAGCACTTTGGGAGGCTGAGGTGGGTGGATCATTTGAGGTCAGGGGTTCCAGACCAGCCTGGCCAACATGGTGAAACCCAGTCTCTACTAAAAAACACAAAAATTAGCCAGGCGTGGTGGTGCACACCTGTAGTCCCAGTTACTGGGGAGGCCGAGGAAGGAAAATCGCTTGAATCTGGGAGGCGGAGGTTGCCATGAGCAAAGATCATACCACTGCACTCCAGTCTGGGTGACAGAGTGAGACTCTATCTAAAGAAAAAAAAGCATTAGTTCCTATTACTCAAAAACCTTCAGTGGCTTCCCCAATCTTCTGCATTAAGTATGTATTTCTCAGCACGGACCTTCAACGTTGTCTACAATATGAAGCTTTATGGTCTACTGTTTCTGAATGATTCCCAAAAGCAGGATTATCTGTTCCTTCCCAAATAAGCCAAGCATATTCTAGTGTCATTTCTGTAGCTTCTTCTACGAGCCTGGCTCCCCTAAGTCTTTCAAAATGCTATCCACTCTTCCCAACCTATATCAAATTCCATCTTCTCCACAGTCTTTCCTGATTTTCCCAAATAAATTTGGCCTCTCCCATCTTTGACTCCCTTCCTGTTTAAACACATTGTATTTTCTGTTTGGTACTTTCCTAAATCCATCTAGTTGTTACAGGATTTTTCTTACACTTATTAATTCTAAATTTCTTAGATAATGGTGATAGCTGTTTTTCTATATAATTAGCATCTCCTTACTGCATTTGGTATATGCCTTATATCAGAAGGTGTTCCATAAATGCATTAACTTGAATCTTTTGAGACAGGGTGTTGCTGTCATACAAGCTGAAGTGCAGCGGCACAATCACAGATTGTAACAAGGTTACAATCAACTGTAACCTTGAATTCCTGGGCTCAAGTGATCCTCCTACCTCAGCCTCCTAAGTAGCTGAGACTACAGGCACGTGCCACCACGCTGAGCTATTTTTTTTAACTTTTTTTTTTTTTTTAATAAATAGGATCTCACTATGTTGCCCAGGATGGTCTCAAACTCCTGCGCTCAAGTGTTTTTTCTGCCTAGGTCTCTCAAAGTGCTGGGATTACAGGTGTGAGCCACCGTGCCCAGCACTGAATCTTAAAAATCTATTACACAGGCTGGGCACCAGGGTCTCACCTGTAATCCCAGTACTTTGGGAGGCTAAGGTGGGTGGATTACTTGAGATCAGGAGTTCGAGACCAGCCTGAACAACATGGCAAAATCCTGTCTCCACTAAAAATACAAAAATTAGCCAGGCATGGTAGTGCACACCTGTAGTCCCAGCTACTCAGGAGGCTGAGGCATGAGAATCCCCTAAACCCAGGAGGTGGAGATTGCAGTGAGCCAAGATCGCACCACTGCACTCCAGCCTGGGCAACAGAGCGAGACTTCACCTCAAAAAAAAAAAAAACTATTACCTATAGGGCAGCTGTGCAGCTGTGTATGGCAGTTGTCTAAATATGTGGATAAAACACTCTTTTAAGTACAAAAGCTACCTGTGAAATACAGAGAAGCTAAACTGAATTAGAGAAGCACATTATGTTACCAGTGCAATAATAGAAATACATTTTATTTGCATCATAAATAATTGCTCTTTAAAGAATAAGATTTATTGACCTTATATTATACATTAAGAGATGTCAACATTTATTTCAAATCTGATATTTCAAAGTAAATGGAATTTTAAGTCAAGTCTAATATAGCTGCACAGCACAGTGCCAAAGCTCAGTGTTTGTTTTTGTAATCACTACTGTTTGCTGCAAAAAACAAACAAACAAAAAACAGCAAATAACATTATTTAGGTTTGCCAAAATTATGATTCAGAAGGGATGATATAAAGTATCAAGTTCAATCCATTAAATTTCCAGGTGAGGAATATAAAGACTATGAGTCTCTTGGCCAAGGTCACAAAGCCAAACTAGGACGAAGGTTCAGACCATCTGACTTCTACTTCAGCACTCTTACTACCCCAGTTCAATACTCACCTCAACACTGTAACAGCTAGAGCACACTATTTTCAACCAACACTGAAGCAAACAATGCTCCAGTACTGTATTAAGGCCACTTGCACATTTTTAGCTATGCACCAGAGAAACAAAGTGTGATGAGTGAAGGAATGAGAAGGAATTCTTAAATTTTCTCAGGAGCTTGTATCATATAAAAGGTTAGAAATGAATACTACTTCATAAGCTTTCAGGAGAGTTGTGTTTAAAGATACTCTGAGAGGCAAGAAAAACTTGACAGGAAAATTAAACACAACGTAAATAGAATTTTGACATAAAATATGCAAATAGAACATTCTGAGTGCTCCATTATCAAAACTTACTATTTACTTTACAGTAACCCAAAAAAGATGGAAGAAAAAAAGAAAACCTAGCTGCCCATTTGTTAAAACGCGTGTAAAACATGAACATGCCTACCAATACCTACCAAATATTTGTTATTACATATTGCTTCTTACAGCTCTATACCTCATAACTGGCATATAGTGGGCACTTAAAGTGTTTCATAATAAATACTCTGTGTTAGTATCATCCAGTATTATTCTTGAATATTATGGTTGCACATCAGTCACTAAAATGTTGCTACTTGTAGAAGGAAACAATGCATACAGTCTGTATCAAATGGAAATGTTGCCAAGGCTAGAACAGTTTACATTATGTGTATATGTGTATCAATATATTTGTGTGTCTCTGTGTATGTGTATATGTATTCATTTGCTCTCCCTATATATGTATGTATGTATGTATATGTATGTTTGTATGGCATTTATTTTTGACGTTAATTTTACCTAAGGATCTTATGTTATGGAACAGTGATTTTCCAGCTTTCCTTACAGCAATTCATAACGTGAAAAAGATTTTACATTACAACCTAGTACACACACACACACACAGGGACACACATACACAACCAAAACAAAAGTTTTATGAAACAACACCCTTACTATATGCAAAGCACTAATATTTTCCATTCCATTTTAAAAAGTGGATGTTTATTATTCACTAAACTGTTTGGAAAGAAACTCATAAAAGAGAAAAAGATGCTGGGAAGGTGTACACCTTAGTTTGGCATCCATTTCTTAGAAATAACCTACCATCAATAGATACCAACCAGAAAATACCAAAATGAAGTCTACGAACTATTAACCATCATTCATTCAAAAGTGCTGTTGAGCAACTGAAAGGCTGGGTCATAAAACAAGTCCCTACTTGGGAGGCCAAGACAGGTGGAACACCTGAGGTCAGAAGTTCAAGACCAGCCTGATCAACATGGTGAAACCTAGCCTTTACTAAAAATACAAAAAGTTAGTTGGACGTGGTAGTGGGTGCCTGTAATCCTAGCTACTTGGGAGGCTGAAGCAGGAGAATCACTTGAACCCAGGAGGCGGAGGTTGCAGTGAGCCGAGATTGCACCACTGTACTCTAGCTTGGGCGACAAGAGCAAACTCCGTCTGGGGAAAACAAACAAACAAACAAACAAAACAAAACAAGTCCCCACAATTTAAAAGGAGTCATATAATAATGGAATTTGTTCTCTGACCATAATGGAATTAGAAATCAGTAACAGAAAGCTATCTGTAAAATCCCCAAACATATGGCAAATAAATAATGTACCTCTAAATAATCCAAGGGTCAAAGAAGAGATAAAAAGGAAAATTAGAAAATATCTTTAAGTGAAAACAAAATACAGCAAAATTTGGGAGAAGTAAAAACACAAGCCGGAGATTTTCTGGTTTAAGAGAAGACAACGAGCCCAGAGCATTCATTAGGTCCACTTAGTTTTCTCTAGAGCAATCCAACCATACTACTCCCAAACTCTGCTCACATAAGAAGACTGGTCACCTACAATGAGAACAATCAGATTATTATTTGAGGAAGCTTAAGGTGAAGGAACCAGCTCCTCAGCTCACCCCCATTGTAGAGGTTTCTTAAGTCTAAAACAAGACCAGGAATCTAAATAAGCATTGTGGTGTCACTAAACGAGATGAGCCATACAAACAGGACCATATGAACAGAGGGCAGTGAGAAATAAATCCGGAAAGAGGCAAGACAAGAGGATTCAGAGCATGATGGTGGAATGGACAGCACTAGACTGTCTGCTTCTAGATAGCAGCTTCCTCCCCATACTAAGGACAACTCCTGGAACACAACAGCCTGTTATTGCCTAACGTGTGAAACTGAACTTTCACAGATTCATCTCAGAACCCAACTAAGCACAGAAACACCTTAGCTTCTCAGAGATCATCAAGACCAAGATGGGCCAGAAATAAAACCTGTCCTGCCTTCAGACATATGTGCTAAGGTAGCCTGAGGACCCACCCCTCCAATCTCCAAACTCTGTAAATATGGGTCATATTATATATTCTAGTATCATTTATTCCAGCATTTCACAGGAGAGGAGAGAGGATAAGTATCTCAATTCCTGTTGTTAACTCAATGTAATTAGTTTATTCACTATTAAAAAGGCGGGGGCTATTACATTAGTAGACGACCATTAACTTAGTTTTATGGCTAAATATTAGGTTTATCATTTCTATTAGTAGCACTCATTAAATGAAAATAAAAGGCCCATATGTTTTCTATGCGTATTTCAGGGAACTAAAGTGAGTAAGGACGCTATTCTGCTTTCCTGGAGCCAATCCCACATCCTGCTAGGTTTGGTTTTCATATGTGCCTGGCTTCTTAAAATAGGCATAAACAGTCTTATTTAGTTCTAGGCTATTTATTTCTACAGAGAAAAAAAATCTCAGAACTTTTTAACTGTCATAAGTTACCTCATTTTTTTACACCTTTATTGTGATGAAGAAAGAAAAATACGGTATCAGGGGCAAAAGAAAGACTGAGCTTAATTACAAAGATTTAAAAGAAACATTTACATAGTGGCTTATTAGAGAAAGAACACTATCTCCCTCTCATCTCAAGGAAAACCATTTATCCCAAAACGCATAAATACTGTGCTTCTTTAAGTTATATCATTCTTTCTAGAAAGAACTAGAGTCTCGGATTTAATCTCGTAATATGAACAGTTTACTACTCAAAACCACTACAGGAACTAAATGACTCTATCAATTCAAAAACAGCTACCTCAAATAAAAACTTCACAGTGCAATGATACTTTTGACAGAGCATTTATGAACTACAACCAATGTTTCAAAATCCTTTTGGAGGAGAGAAATTCAAAGTGATGAAACAAAGATGATCAAAGTTATATTACTGATTTACAACATTAAACGATCTCAGCGTGCATTACTTTGGAGCAGAGATTTACACAGCACAATCAATACATTTGAGCAATGTGTCAGCGAAAATGATTAAATATGCCAAGGTCTTAATTATAATACCACTTTACATTTGTATAGAACATTCCAGTTTGCAAAGCACTTATATCCCATAAACCCATTTGACTCTATGTCTTCCAGTTTAAATATAATAGATATGAGTTCACGTGGATAAGAGAAGCTATGTACTGAAGTGGGTAAGAATATGGAATTACATAAGATGTATTAAATTTACTTTTGCTTGCTTCTATTTCCCTTTTTTAGAATGTGGCTACTAGAAAATTTAAAATTAAAATGTGGCTCACATTGTATTTCTATTGGATAGCATTGTTCAGTCAGTTTATTGACAGATTTTATTTGCTAGCCTAGGGGGCACAATCACTGACATATAAAAAGATTAAGAAAAGGAAATAACACCCTCTCCACTAAAGGATTTGACATTTTAAGTTAAGTGTCACAGGTTCAGTAATAATATTGCAGCCAAGCTTAAAAGCAAAATAAAAGGTAAAGTCATACAAAACTTTCTTAGGGAATGTGGCTGTTCTCTTCTATAAATAGATTACTGACATTAAATTACGGAAAGTGATTTAAGAAACAATGTTACCCTCTTTAAAAGCCCACAAATTTGCTCTGTCTGAACAAGGAGGAAAATGTTCTGCCCACAGTCCGCTTGCTAGAACCTGAACGTAAAGACAGAATAAGGCAAGTAAGTCCTACAAGGAGGTTTCACCATCTACTCTGATACCGTTTACTCCTTCATTGTACAGAGAAAGAAAATGAGTCTTAGCCTGACTAGGTGGCTTATCCAAAATGTCATCATTTCAAAATTTAATCAATATAAAAATATCTGTTTATAAATATCTCATTAGTAACAATTATTTAGACTTTTATACTAGGTCTTCAAATTCCAGTATATATTTTACACTTCAGCACATCTCAATTTGGATACTAAATTTTCATCAGCAATATTTAATCTATATTTAGAGTTCATAAAGCTCAAGGTTGAAAACTAAATTTTCATAGCCAATTTGTTTCCATGTGGCTAGTGGCTACATTAGACAGAAAGCTTTATAGAATATCTGATGAGTTCAGTAAGCTCAGTGAATGCTCTCTTCAATATCCAAAAACTATCATTCTCTCCTAAGGACAGAGGTGGAAGAGAAAGATCCTAGACTCTCCCTTCAGATAGGCAGTTTGGTGGCTTTCATTAGCGATATGTAACTGCAACTATTTTTGTGTTAACTGGGCATGAGAAGGTATTAGATAAAAGATTCTAGAACTAAAAAAAAAAAAAAAAAAGAATATGGAATTGAAGTCAACCGTTTGTTTTGGACTTGCAGCATTGTCACTTACTAGATAACACGATCATGAGTAAACTACTCAATATTTCTCTGCTTTAGTGTCATCATCTGTAAAACGGAAATAACACTCTTTCTATCTCTTGGGCATACTAAGAATTAAGTCAATCAATATATGTCACGTACTTATAAGGCAGAGTAACCATTACATACACCCTGGTTTTTGAGATCAGCAGCCTCATATGTATGGTTATCCATACATATCCATTGTACGGAAATGTGTGGAAAAATATGTACAAGCCTCATTATATGAAGCTAGTAAGCCACACGACCAGGAATAAAAACCAGACCTTTGGCTGTGTGAGGTGGCTGTAATGCCAGCACTTTGGGAGGCTGAGGCGGGTGGATCACCTGAGGTCAGGAGTTCGAGACTAGCCTGGCCAACATGGTGAAACTCCGTCTCTACTAAAAATACAAAAACTGGCTGGGTATGGTGGTATGGGCCTGTAGTCCCAGCTACTCAGGAGGCTGAGGTGGAAGGATCACTTGAGCCTCGGAGATGGAGGTTACAGAAAACCGAGATTGTGCCACCGCATTCCAGCCTGGGTGACAAAGTGAGATCCTATCTAAAAACAAAATACAAAAAACAAAACAAAAAAACCTCAGACCTTCTTCTTCCATTTGATGCTCCATCCATAGAGGGCTGGGTTAAGTATCCTAAGGTTTTCTAGACTAACATAAACAGTTTAACATAAAATTTTACAAATCAAAAAAAATTCAGCAGCTCAAAACATTAATCAAATTTAATTTTAATCTATATGTCTCTATACATGTTTCAGATCCCACTGATTATTAAAAAACAAAAACAACTAATGTTCCATGTGGGGGGCAGAACTATACACCAAGGAATAGTTCTCTGGGTTGCTATATTTGTAAAACAAAACTCTATTGCCTCACTTTTCAAAAGACAGACAAAAATGGAAACAAACTTATCACATCACATCACATAATGCTAGTATGATGTTCATTACCTCAAATTCTTTATCAAATAAGATCTATGATGATGATAATGACTGTTTTAGGATTTCCTTTTTTCCCCCTTTAGTTTTCAAAACATTCAGTATTGGTTATTAACATCTGTAATTTAAAAAATAATCCCCCCAAAAAAAGTGTATCAAGGAATGAAAACAGTATTGATAGAAGTAACAACTTAGAAATTAATTCTAGAAAACAGATACTTAGCTGAAAAACTGTCCTCTTTTTTCAGACATGTTTTAGGTATCTTTCCTTAGACTTTGTTCAAACGTTTTTCTTTTAATGATTTAGGTGACTGTGATAACATCTTTCACTGTATTTAAAAATAGGGCATGGGTGCGTAAATGTATGAGCTGGAATGCAAAACTGGCACACTAAATCAGAGCATTAAATCATTTAGTATATTCTACAATATTTAGTATATTCTAGTATAAAAATGTATTTTAAGCATTGATATCTCCATGCTCTGTCTTCACATATAATTTTAATCCAATCATCTTTATTCTTTTTCATAGTGAAGAAATGTGAAATCATGAACTTCTTAACGTTCTCAAATATGCCAAGCCAATTAAGAGATTATTGGCCGGGTATGATGGCTCACACCTGTAATCCTAGCACCTTGGGAGGCAGAGGCAGGTGGACTGCCTAAGCTCAGGAGTTCGAGACCAGCCTGGGCAACACAGTGAAACCCCATCTCTACTAAAATACAAACAATTAGCCAGGCCTGGCAGCGTGTGCCTGTATAGTCCCAGCTACTCAGGAGGCTGAGGCAGGAGAATTGCTTGAACCCAGGAGGCAGAGGTTGCAGTTAGCCAAGATCACGCCACTGCACTCCAGCCTGGGAAACAAAGCAAGACTCCATCTCAGACAAACAAACAAAAAAAGATTATCCTAGGACAATGCACTCCTCTATTCCAGGCCCCTGGATCCCTCCTTGAATAAGGACAGGCCAGAACATCAGTGGTTCTGAGTCTTCTTTCCACCCCAACCCATCTGAGGGATTCAACACTTCTCCATTTATAGAAGTGACGATAGTCTGAAAACGTCCCTCAGGTGATTCTAAGACACTACCCTAGAAGCTGTTCCCGTGCTGGTACCCTCTACTACACTACAGCAGACTTATCTGAGGTTCCACACAGCTTTACAGTCTGCCACTTTAGGTACAGGAAAACTATAGTAACACTTCAATAGGAGCTTAAGAATAAAGGCCAAAAGTTAGTATACATCTTCATTTGTTGGAACATGAAAGATTCAAATAAGAATGTCTATACTGATGACATCAAAGAAGAAGATGGTATAACTTCATATGGCAGGCTGCACAACTGACCTAGAATTGGCTTCTAATCAAGGAGGTAGATAAAGGAGGAGGAAAAATAGGGAATCAATCAAAATAATCACCCCTAAGGTTTGAGGAAATGGTCTGAATGTGTGATTAATGGAAAGAAGACTTGTGTAAGTTAACTTGCCTGATATCAGAAAGGGAAGCCAAAGATGAACGCACACAGATGTGATGGTATATGATCCCAATTTCTTCTCCAAAATATCAATTTGTCACATGTTTGATATCAATTCTATGTAAGTAATTTTTTTTTCTGAACAATTCTATAAACTAATAGCCAATAAATTCTAAAAAGAAAAGATTTGGACACACACATTATAAATATAAATCAAATACACCAGTTCAGCATGGTGATTGACGAGAACTGCCAAGCATGGTATTTACAAACAACGTTCATATTTCTTTGAATATCCACTTACTGTGGACAAATTACACAGCATTTAAACGCTATTGTTAGTTGGGTATGGTGACTTGTGCCTGTAATCCCAGACTTGAACTCCTGGGGGCCAGGAGTTCAAGACCAGCATGGGCAAAATACTGAGATCCCCATCTCTTAAAAAAACACAGTGATAATTTAAAAAGCTCTTGTATGTGCAAAATCATGTGAAAAGTTCTCACAACTAGGAAAGAAGGAAATAGAATTTGAAAACTTCCTTGGAAGATGTGCATTTTCTGATCCAAGTGTGAACCAATATTACGTCATCATTAATAAGTATGCAAGTTATGGTAAAGAGGCTGACTGAGGCTTCAACATTAGGATATTTATATAAAACAATGTGTAACTGAACTATCTTCAAACAAGAAAACATTATTACTTAATAAATGCTGATGCTGATTGTTAACTGTATGTTTTACAATAAGACGACCTTTAAATGGGACAACAAATAACAGGTGATCCACAGATTTAGAATTTGAAAATAAAAAACTGGCAGGCTCTAAAAGTTGCTGTCCTCTGTACCTAAAGATGCCACTAGTGGCGAGTCAGAATACAATGTGTACGTCACTATCACTGCTCTAACATTTACTATTGCTATAATGGACTCCTGGTCAAAAAAGTAGATAAAAATGTGGGCAATAATTTCTTCTGAAACAACTACAAAATACACTGCCCACTGTTGCTTAACTTAGTGAAAAGTACTCCCTATTTAACAAACACATTCTCAATGCTCCCAGTGTGAACCGTAACTGTAAAACCTAAAACTTGCGTCAGTACACAGACCAACAAGAAATAAAAATGAACAGAAAGAAATGCCCGAATCTAAATTCTGAAGGATGTTCGCTTCTGAAATGGTGGCAATAAATACTGTGAAAAAAAGACAATTCCATACACAGGGTTGAGATGGGTGAACAGTTGTTGGATGAAGATATACATTTCTTCCTCATTCTATACCCATGTGTCAAAGCATCAAAACAATTTGCGACAGTTTATGTTGTGTCTCGAACTTTACATCTAAGTTTATCATGAGGGGCAAAAAAAACCTGTTTGGCTTGACTCACCGTGAATCACAGCCAGGAGGTCATCTTGTTGTGTATCAGCAACTATGTTTTCGCTACAGCTATGTGACCTGAAGTGGCAGCAGCAGAGGCACCAAAATAGAAGGGGCAGGAGCCTTCTCTTGGCTTCTTGGCCGCAAATGGGCTTTCCAGCCCATTCGGGCAACTGAGCAAGAGCCAACCGCAGAGGAGAAAGAACCAACCCGACAGCTCCGCGGAGAAAGGCTGCAGGCCCACCCCACCTTCCGTACCCTCCCGGGGAGCCCGGGTAGGCAAGAACATAAAAGAGACAGGCTTAAGAAACAGCCTGGAGAAAACACAGCATGACAGGGGTCAAAACTAGCCTCATGGAGGGCAAAACCCAGCCGTGACCGTGAAGCACAGATTTCGGGGCGGTCTGGACGCGGAGGAGGCTCTCTACCCTGGGGCTCCGGGAGCGGCCCCAGCGCGAGCGCGCCACGGGCCCCCAGCCTTCAAGCTCCTCCGGCCGCCTGGGACCTGCCCCCGCTCCCACCTCACCTGTCCGGTGCCCGCTGGACGGGCCCCAGCCTCCGGCTCCCTGCCCGCACCCCGGCCCACCCGTCCATCCCGTGCTCTCCCAGCATATCTCTCGGGACCACTGGCCGAGTCAGCGTGGGCAGGGGCCGCTGCCCCGCAGCCCCAGGCCCGGCCCCGGCACTCACTTTCTGAATTCGCTTCAGCGCCATGGGTCAGGGATCGCGGTGGGGACACCGGCCGGCAGGTGTCGGCTGCGGGGCTCGGGGGCGTGGGTCGTCGCGAGTTGGGCTCGCTGGCAGCTCAGCTGGCTCCGCGCGGTGGGTCCCCGGTTCGCCGCTCCCTGGCTCGCTCTGGGCGCCGGTCCCTGCTCCGTCTGCGCCCGAGCGCGAGTGTGCGCGAGGGTGCGCGAGTGTGCGGGCGGGGACGCCGGCGAGACTCTTTTGTTTCCGCTTTTGCTTCTGGGAAGGAGCCTGCGCCCTCCCCGCCGCGCCCCGCCCCGCCTGGCATACTGGGAAGTGTAGTTCCAGCCCTGTCCTCGGCCGCAGGCCCCCAGACGCTGCCAGTTTACTTACTGCTGACCTTAGCCAGGCGGCTTAAGGGGAGAGCTGCTGGGTGCTGGAGTTAGTCTCTACAGTCTCATTTAGAGCAAGTTACTGAACCTGGGGCTGCGCATCTGTAAAATGGGGATAACAAATGAGCTCCTAACACACATAAAGGAATTTCTAAATCATCAGTTAGTAATTCCTTATCCAATAGTTGCCACAGCTGGTTTTATTTTTACCTTTAAATATTTCACTGTCTTTTCTCAAATATATGAATTGTCTCAATTACTCACCCAGCACACATGCACAAACTCATATCTATCAGACCCCTTACTTACCTCCTTGGTTCTTATTGCAGAGGAAAAAGGTGTCTCTTCTGTCCAATGCACAGATCTTCCCTGTCTGAGTGCATTGTCTGCTCATAGGTATGCCCCTCCCATAAATTACCCGCTTTGAACACCGAGTTCAGAGCTCTCACTCCCATCGTTGACTCCTTCCCTTCCATTGACAGTCCCTGACTAATAGTCAACTCACACTCCCCACTCTCCAATTCCAGGGCACTTGAGTACCCATTAAAACTTGGCTTCTTGGCTGGGCACAGTGGCTCACGCCTGTAATCCTAGGGCTTTGGGAGGCTGAGGCAGGCAGATCACCTGAGGTTGGGAGTTCGAGACCAGACTAGCCAACATGGTGAAACCCCGTCTCTACTAAAAATACAAAAATTACTCGGGCGTGGTGGTGGGCACCTGTAATCCCAGCTACTCAGAGACTGAGGCAGGAGAACCGCTTAATCCCAGGGCGTGGAGGTTGCAGTGAGCTGAGATGGAGTCACTGCTCTCCAGCCTGGGCGACAGAGTAAGACTCTGTCTCAAAAAGAAAAACAAAAAAGTGAAAACATCAACAGATGTTGGTGACGCTGAGGAGAAAAGGTAACATTTATATGCTGTTAGTGGGAATGTAAATTAGTTCAGCTATCGTGGAAAGCAGTTTGGAGATTTCTCGAAGAACTGACAACCGAACTACCATTCGACCCAGCAATCCCATTACTGGGTATATATGCAACTGAAAACAAATTATTCCACCAAAAAGATACATATTCTCACATGTTAATCAGTACTATTCACAATAGCAAAGACATGGAGTCAACCTAGGTGCTCATCAATGGTAGATTGGATAAAGAAAATGGGGCATACACTGTGGAATACTGTGCAGCCATAAAAAAGAATGAAATAATATCCTTTGCAGCAACCTGGATACAGCTGGAGGCCATTATCCTAAGTGAATTAATGCAGGAACAGAAAATGAAATACCACATATTCTTACTTATAAGTGGGAGCTAAACATCAGGTACTCATTGTATAGGTCCGTTTTCATGCTGCTGATAAAGACATAGCCAAGACTGGGCAATTTACAAAAGAAAGGGGTTTAATTGGACAGTTCCACGTGGCTGGGGAAGCCTCACAATTGTGGCAGAAGGCAACGAGGAGCAAGTCACACCTTACATGGATGGTGGCAGGCAAAGAAAGAAATGAGAACCAAACAAAAGGAGTTTCTCCTTACAAAATCATCAGATCTAGGCTAGACATAGTGGCTCATGCCTATAATCCCAGAACTTTGGGAGACCAAAGCAGGGGCATCACCTGAGGTCAGGAGTTTGACACCAGCCTGGCCAACATGGTGAAACCCCATCTCTACTAAAACTATAAAAATTAGCCAGGGTGGTGGTGCACGTGCCTGTAGTCCCTGCTACTTGGGAGGCTGAGGCAGGAGAATTGCTTGAACCCTAGAGGCAGAGGTTGCAGTGAGCTGAGATCACACCACTGCACTCCAGCCTGGCAACAGAGTGAGACTCCATCTAAAAAGAAAGAAAAAAGAAAAATAAAATCAGATCTCATGAAACGTATCCACTACCAGAAGAACAGTATGGGGGAAACCACTGCCATGATTCTGTTATCTCCCACCGGGTTCCTCCCACAACAACAGTATGGGGGAAACCACTGCCATGATTCTGTTATCTCCCACCAGGTCCCTCCCACAACAATGGGAACTATGGGAGATACAATTCAAGATGAGATTTGGGTGGGGACACAGTCAAACCCTATCACTCAGGGACATAAAGATGGCAATAAATAGACACTGTGGACTACTAGAGAGAGGAGGGAGGGGGCAAGGGTTGAAAAACTTTTGGGTACTATTTTCAGTACCCAATAAAATGATAAAATCATTCATACCACAAATCTCCGCATCACACAGCATACCCAGGTAACAAACTTGCATATGTACCCTCTAAATCTAAAATAAAAGTTGAAAAACAAAAACAAACAAACAAAGAATCTTGGGCCCCACTCCAGACATGCTACATCAGGCTTTGTAGTTTAATAAGATTCCTATGTGATTCGGATGAACATTAGGGTTTGAGAAGTACTACACTGGAAGGCATAAGAGGAGCTCCTAAAAATGCAGATTTCCTTTAAATGATTTAATTTAGCAGTAAGTTTTGGGTGAAGCTCTGAGTCTAAACTTTAGAACAAGCTTCCCAGGAAGTTATGATGCAGGTATCTGAGGACACTTTTGAGAATCTCCACCTTGGGCAAATCTTCAAATCCTTCTAAGCCTCAATTTCCTCACCCATAACTAATGCAATAAATGTTGTATTTGTTTAAAGGTGAATAGAGCTGAAACTTTTGGTACACTTCTAACTCAAAGGTCTATGATTTGCACACAAAAAAATGGTGATTTTTTTTTCTCTTCTTTATAAATAGAAAGAAACCTAAAAAGTAAGCTTACAAGATTATTTTTGTCTTTCCTAGGGTAGTTTACCCCCCAATAAAAGAGAAATTAACACTTATAAAAAAATCTACTTTGGCATCTTGCATTAATAGTTTACACTTTAAGATTGCTTTAAACAGGCTGGGTGCAGTGGCTCACACCTGTAATTCCAGCACTTTTGGAGGCTGAGACCGGTGGATCACCTGAGATCAGGAGTTCGAGATCAGCCTGGTCAACATGGTGAAACCCCTTCTCTACTAAAAATTCAAAAATTAGCCAGGTGTGTTGGCACATGCCTGTAATCCCAGCTACTTGGGAGGCTGAGGCAGGAGAATCGCTAGAAACTGGGAGGCAGAGGTTTTACTGAGCCAAGATGGAGCCATTCCACT
The DNA here is from genome assembly GCF_002776525.5 of Piliocolobus tephrosceles. Taxonomy (NCBI): domain Eukaryota; kingdom Metazoa; phylum Chordata; class Mammalia; order Primates; family Cercopithecidae; genus Piliocolobus; species Piliocolobus tephrosceles. The sequence goes on along the minus strand of NC_045442.1, from coordinate 54,289,039 downwards.
CCAGTATGAGTGACAGAGTGATACTCCATCTCAAAAAAAAAAAAAAAAAAAAAATTGCTTTAAACTTTTCAAAACATTTCACACACATTTTTGCAACATGCAAATACACGTGCAACATATAGTAGTTCAGTGTGTTATTTAATTTCCTACTCTTTCTCCCAGGGTATAGTTTCAAAACATAGCTTGTGGTCAACTGCATAACTAATTCAAAAATATTACTTAATGCTTACTATATGCCAGGCACTGAAGACACATGATAAAGAAAATAGACAAGATCCCTACTCACAAGCAGTACATCAAAATCCTATGGGGTGGGGAGGAGGGTACAAGGCTTGTTAAAAATGAAGATTTCTAGGCATCAGGCCACACTATAAATAAATAATCCTTGCCCTCCGAATTATCTCTGTTTGGGATATTATACTGCACCAGGTGGTAAAATATATGCAAAGGAAAGATTATATTTGCTCCTACCTTCCATAAACTTAAAATCTTCATGGTAAGAAGATAAATGCATAAAACAAATAAGTAGCAATGCAAGATATTCATTCATTCATTCATGCAGACAACAGCAACAGTAAGTTTCAGGAAAATTCCCTTAAAGCAAAACAAATGGTGCAGAGGATAAGGACTAAAGATGTTCAAAAGGGCATTGCCATGGATGGAGAGTAAGGGAAGCCTTGTAGAGACAATAGAACTTGAATGCAAGACGCATTTGTATAAGCAAAAGAATAGGTAAAGAACTTCCTATCATAAGGAAATGCATGTGGAATGGACGTGAAGTATGAAATGCTCCACATGGAGGCCAAAGTTCCTGTTGGAGACTAGCGAGGAAATACAACTAAGTCCAATGGTTGAGATCAGATAGTGAAGGACATTGACTGTTAGTCTTAGAAACATGAAATTGAGCTTAAATGCAACAAGAGGTTGTGTATCAGGAGAGTATTATTGTGACAGTGATGCATTAAATAGACAATTAGTCTAGTAGAGGGACATAGAATGAGGAGAGAATTGAGAAAGGGAAATAAGTTCAATAGCTATTGCAGTATTTAGGACCAAGATAATAAGGGCCTGCCTGTACGAGGTCGATAGCACTAGAAACCCAAAGAAGAACCTTTTGGAAAAAAAAAAAAAAAAAAAAAAAAGCATGGAACTTGGTTGCAATTACATACAAAAATAGAAAAATAGAAGAGTAAATATGAACTCTAAATTTATGTGTGGTTGATTGGGTTAAAGGTGTTAACATTGATAAGCTTTTGGAGGGGAGAATGGTAAACTGAGCTTAAGACATACACATATATGAAATATATGTGCTATTCCAGTGGAACTTCCCTAATGGTAGGTAGAGATATGGGGCTGAGAATATGGATTTGAGATCAATCGTGTGAAAGAATGATTTTGAAACCGTAAGATACAAATTGCTTCCCAAAGAGGTAAGGGGAAGACAGAGAAAAGAGAAGACACTAGAAAATGGGCTTTGGAGAGTAGCGACAGTGAAGACCTGTGAGGAAAAACATGGGTCATGGGTGGGAAAGTAAGTGGAACACCAAGAGTGTTTTGTGTAGTGGGAGCCAAGAAAAGTGAGAGCTTTAGGTAGGAAAATAGCTACAAAAAGATTTATTTTGCAACAGGCATCTAAGGGAATAAGGAACAGGAAAACGATATCAGAATTAATGAGGTGCTACCTTCAAGGATAGTGTTTCAGAAGGATGATGGGTAAAGAAGACATTGTGAAGGATAAACGGGTAAATTAAATGGAGTCAAGCAGTGCTTATCACACTTTGGAAAATGCTGGTGAGGAAGGGGCATGAGACAGGAACTAAAAGAGGGCCTGTGATTTTTCCAAATATGACCTCTGCATGCTTGAAGGTAGATGTGAAAGAGTGAGTGGGTCTCTTATTTATTGCTTCAAAGTCAATTACCCCAACCCATAGCAGCTTAAATCAACAATCAACATTTATCGTCTCACATAGTTTCTGTGGGTCCGGAATTTGGGAGCATCTTAGCTGGGTGGTTCTGGCTTCTGGTCTTTCATAAAGTCAAAATGTCGGCCAGGGTTGCAGTCATCTGAAGTCTTGACTAGAGATAGAGGATCCGCTTCTTTTTTTTTTTTTTTTTTTTTTTTTTTTTTTGAGACGGAGTCTCACTCTGTTGTCCGGGCTGGAGTGCAGTGGCTGGATCTCAGCTCACTGCAAGCTCCGCCTCCCGGGTTTACGCCATTCTCCTGCCTCAGCCTCCAGAGTAGCTGGGACTACAGGAGCCAGCCACCTCGCCCGGCTAGCTTTTTGTATTTTTTAGTAGAGACGGGGTTTCACCGTGTTAGCCAGGATGGTCTCGAACTCCTGACCTCGTGATCCGCCCGTCTCGGCCTCCCAAAGTGCTGGGATTACAGGCTTGAGCCACCGTGCCCGGCAGGATCCACTTCTAAAACACTTCGCTTACATGGACCGCAGAATGGTCTTTGTTTCTGGCCATCTGGACTTTTTCGTAGGGCTGTTTGTGTGTCCTCACAACATGACGATTGACTTCCCCCTTATTCCTTCTTCCAAGGAAAGAGCAAGTTGGAAGTCACAATGTCTTGGAAGTCACACACTGTCAACTTTACCCAATGTGGAAGGAAACTACACAAAGATGTGGGCACCAGGATGTGGGACTCACTGAGGGGCCATCTTGGAGGCTGGCCACCACAGAGGGAAAGGAAAAGTCAATGCAAGTGTTAAGGGAAAGGCATAAGCCCTTGATGCTCAAAGTATGGTCCACGGAGTGGCATCACTTGTGAAATTGTTAGAATTGTAGAATCTCAGGCTGTACCTCAGAACTACCAAATCAGAATTTGCATTTTTAAAAGATCTCCAGGTGACTCATATGCATATTACATTTTGAGAATCATTGATCCAGGGTACAGAAAGGATCCTCTTTAGAGAAGGAAATTGTAGCCTACGCAGGAGGAAGGAAGAGCAGAAGTGAGTCTTGTGACAGAAGAGAAGCAGAGTAAATAAGAGTGCCTACAAATTGACTGCTTACCACACAGAGTTAGCAGTTAAGGCAACATACAACAAAATTAGACAACTTAATGAAAATAATCCTGTTTTTAAATAGCTAATTTAATGCAGTGGAAATAGTGTAATCTTGGAATAAAAACATAGATTTGTATCCTGATTCTACTGCTAGTTAGCTGTATGTCTTTGGGCAAGTTTCTTAAACACTCCAGTTCTTAATTTTGTCTTAAATAATATGATGGCAATAATACCAATTTTATAAAGTGGAGTAGAGGATGAAAAAAGCAGACTATATAAATCCCTGAGTTCAGAATAAGTACTTAATAATGTTATTTTTCCTTTCCTCCTTTCTTCCAGTGCTTTAAACTCTCCATTAGGTCCTATCTTTTACCCTTCTAATCATGGTTGCTACCTGTAGGAATATTTATGTTTAATTTTCTAGATTTTCTGTCTCAATTTTCATGATTTTATTAGAGACAGCACATTACATTTGCAAGCGCATATCTGAGAAACCACAGATATTTGGGAAACCCCTAAATCTTCTCTCATTTCATCAGAGTTAATGGAATAAAAGGTGTTATATTGAGCATGTAGTACTGGCCAAAAAATACAGGCCAATTGCACAAGAGAGATAGGGATTATGACTAGTGTTGACCCTACCTAAGATTATGCATATCCCTTTCCTCATCCTATGCCTAGTATTGTCTCTGCATCTCCATTGTCTGCTTCTCCCCCAAAACCAAGACCCCAGGTTCCCCCATTTTTCTCCTGGACCCTCTTGGAAACCTATAACAGGTTTCCTATTTCTTCTTCTCACATCCTTTCTCTAAATTCACAGACACCTTTACTTTGAGACTCTTTAGAAGGCATTTAATATAAGTAACAACAAGGAAACTGAGAACATCAACATACATAATGAACTACAGCAGCATGACAAATTTATAAGAATTATTTAGAATAAACATACAACAAAACTATTACAGACTGGTTCTCATCAAGAAAGTGAAAAGGACCAAATGTGGTGGCTTATGCCTATAATCCCAACACTTTGGGAGGCCTAGGCAGGAGGATTGCTTGAGCTGAGGAGTTCAAGACAAGCCTCGGTAACATAGCAAGACCTTGTCTCTACTAAAAATTTAAAAATAGCCAGGTATGGCAGTGTGTGCCTGTAGTCTCAGCTATCTACTCAGGGGGCTGAGGTGGGAGGATTGCTTGAGCTTGGGAGATCAAGGATGCAGTGAGCCATGATTGTGCACTGTACTCCAGCCTGGGTGACAGAGTGAGACCAAGAAGGAAGGAAGGAAGGAAGGAAGGAAGGAAGGAAGGAAGGAAGGAAGGAAGGAAGGAAGGAAGGAAGGAAGGAAGGAAGGGAGGAAGGAAGGAAGGAAAGAAAGAAAGAAAGAAAGGAGGGAGGGAGGGAGGAAGGAAGGACAGAAAGGGAAGGGAAGAAGGAAGGGAAGGAAGGAAAAAGACAACCCACAAACTTGTAGAAAATATTTGCAAATCACACATCTGATAAGGGACTTCTATCTAGAATATGTAAAGATCTCTTATAACTCAATAAAATAAAGATAAATAACCCAATTTAAAAATAGGCAATAAATTTAAATAGATGTTTCTTCAGAGAAGATATACAGATGGATGATAAGCACATGAAAACATGCTCATCATTAGTCAACAAAGAAATGCAAATCAACGAGATAAAACTTCACACTCATTGGATGGCTATACTCAAAAAGATAGACAATAGCAAGTGTTGGAAAGGATGTGGAGGCATTGGATCCCTCATACATTGTTGGTGAGAATGAAAAATGGTGTAGTAACTTTGGAAAACAGTTTGGCAGTTCCTCAAAATGTTAAAAATAAAGTTTCCATAAGACCCAGCAGTTCTACTTCTAGGTATCCACCCAAGAGAAATGAGAATATATATCCATGCAAATGCTTGTACATGAATATTCCTAGCAACGTTATTCATAATAACCAAATAGTGGAAACAACCCAAATGTCCATCAACTGGTGAATGGAAAAACAAAACATGATATATCTAAACTATTGAATATTATTCAGCAATAAAAAGGCATAAAGTACTGAAATATGCTACAACAGGGATCCCCAACCAGTCTGTGGCCTGTTAGGAACTGGGACACACAGCAGGAGGTGAGTGGCGGGCAAGTGAGTGAATGTTCATCTGTATTCACATTCACTCCCCATGGCTCTCATTACCATCTGAGCTCTGCTTCCTGTCAGATCAGCCACGGCAGTAGATTCTCATAGGAGCACGAGCCCTAGTGCGAACTGTACATCTGAGGGATCTTGGTTGCATGCTGGTTGTGAGAATCTAATGCCTGAGGATCTGTCACTGTTTCCTATCACCCCCAGATGGGGTCATCTAGTAACAGGCAAATGAGCTCAAGGCTCCCGCTGATTCTACAATGTGGTAAGTTGTATAATTATTTCATTATATAGTACAATGTAATAATAATAGAAATAAAGTGCACAATAAATGTAATGCACTTGAGTCATCCTGAAACCACCACCCCATCATCCGCGGAAAAATTGTCTTCCACGAAACTGGTCCCTGTGCCGAAAGGTTGGAGACTGCTGTGCTACAACATGGATGAACCTAAAAACCTAAAAAATTGCTGCTGGGAGGAGTGGCACACGCTCATAGTCCCAGTTACTCCAGAGGCTGAGGCGGCAGGATTGCTGAGCAACATAGCCACACTGACTCCAAAAACAAAACAAAACAAAGCCCAAACCATTATGCTAAGTGAAAGCAGCCGGTCACAAAAGATTACATATTGTATGATCTCACTCATATAAAACATCCAGAACAGGCAAACCTATAGAGCTGAAAAGTAAATTTGTATTTGCTAAGGGTTGGGGGCGGGGAGGTCTGGGGGAGAATGAATGACTGATTGCTCATGAGTACAGGGTTTCTTTGGGGGATGATAAAATTGCTCAAAAATTAGATTATGATGACGATTGCAGAATTCTTTAAACACACTTAAAACCATTTAATTGTACACTTATTAAACTTTAAGGTATGTAATTATATCTCAATAAAACTTTTGTTAAAGTCAGTTCTGTCCTCATTGGGATTTGAACCCTCAGGCCTCATCACCGTCACTCTCTTTCTTGCGAATTCTTTATGAGGACAGCCCTCTCTGTATGTGGCTTCCATCTCAGGGATGCTGTTTCCGTCTTTGCATCCCACCAAATAAGAAAGGAAAGACGATCTCAAAATCCCCAGCATCTGTAAAGTAGAACTTCTCCACCCTAGCTGTGCCTCAGGATAGCGTGAGTTACTTTTTAGAAATTCCGATTGGCTGGAGGCACAGGGACCGCCGGCCCAAGCAGTTCATCCAACGGCCAGACCGGGACCGCGTCCCCGGAGCCCCCGCCCAGGCCTGTTCGACCCCTCCCAGCCTCGGTTAGCCGTGGCTGACTCGTCACCTGCCCCGCCAGCTCCCGCGCTCCAGGCGGCAGGAGCCGGGCTCCATGTGACCGTCACCCACAGCAATGCGAAGCCTGGGCTTCCTGTCACCCCCAGCACAGCTGCAGCAACCCAATTCTCCCATACCCGACCCAGCTTGTGGCAGGGTCCCGCAGCCTTCAGAAGCTCAGATTTAAGAAGTCTCTGCAGGATATCGAGCAGGCTGTAGGCGTTGTCAGCGCACGGAATACAGAGAGGTTACCGAGTCATGATGCGGGGAGCGGGGGGGGGGGGGGGGGGGGGAGATGGTCCAGAGAAAGAGGGTGAATTAAGGAGAGGGGCAGATTTGGAGAAGTCTTTGGAGGGGATCACTGGCCAAGTCGAAGAGGCGGATGAAGAGCTCCCTGAGTGTGCCGCTGACCAAAGTAGATCTGGAGGAAGAGTCAAAGCAACCGTCGGCAATCGGGCAATTTATGAAGACGTTGAAGGAAGGAGTTGACACACGAGTTTAGTCAGAAATTTCAAAGAGAGTAGAGTGAAATGAAGGGTTTGGTGAAAAGATTCAGGCATTCCTGGTGGAGGTGACATAGTGGAGCAGGACATCTACCAGGAGTCCCGGGGCTATCTATAGTCCATATAGTGCAGCCTGGCTCCGCTGCAGGGGATGCCACGACCAGTCTGCCCTCTCTGGAACAAAGGTGACCTCATTTCTCAGGTACTGCTGGGGACGGCCGGCCAGTTGCCAATTTTGCGTCTCCTTCACTCAATGAAGAAGTGTTTGTCTTTGCAAATAGGGGAAGCGCTCTTCTTTTTTCTCCTTGTGCCTTTGAGGCTGTGCTGTCCAGGAGTGGTTTCTAGGGAGGGCCACTCCATCGAATGTCCCCACTTTTTTGACCTGTGGGTGCTCTATTTGGGGTGATAAGAGCTCTCATTTGTGCTGGGGGCAGTTCTGAGCTTACAGGCCACTGAGGTCTTCATATACAACAGGGCCTTTTCCTTTTGTGGTTAGGTAGTCCCACCAACTGTAAAACCAGAATCATCAGGAGGTAGAGCCCAATCAGGAGAGCTGGGAATGAATGGCTCAGAATGGGTGTTTGGAACACATGTAGGACAAGCATTCTTAATTGTGATATATTTTCTGAACAGCTGTCTGGATTGTTGTCTCACAGGTTTTGGCATTATCTGTCCCCCACATCCCCAATTCTGTCCTGCTACAGGCCATAAGATTTCAGGGGGACCATTCCCAGGGTGGGACCTGTGGTTGATACATGAACTTCCTTGTCCCTCATGAATCTCCACAGGGTTGGAACCCAGTGTTGAATGAGTCTCTGAAATTAGATTAGAACCACCATTTGGGAAGGGCAAAGAGCAGACAGCCTCAACAGTGGTGGAGCCAACCATGAACTTCTCAGGAGTGACCTGTGCTTCCTTGAAGGCTGCTTCTGTTATGTGTATCTTTCTAAGACCTGCATTTCTTTCAACACTGATCCTGTCCATTCTGTAGCCCATTTTTCTTCACTAACAATGAAATCAATTTTGAGCACCAAACAGCAAGCAGAAGAGCATTTAAACATTTTTTGTTTCTTTTTTTGATTGATGAAGTATGAGAAAAAAATCCCTCTGTGGTTTTACTTAGTCATAGTTTATTTTCATAACGTTCTGAGGGGCCCTGGCTAGATCCCTTCTTAAACAGGGCAACTGCATCCCCCATTCTTCAGCAAAGTGCCCAGTGGAAGGGCTTTTGATGGGCCACTCTGAGGCAGAGGGGGATTTCAACAAAGACCCTGGAAGTTAGGACCGGGTTGTGGGAGTTGGAACAAGGTGATGGTGAGGGTAGAAATGTGGATGTGGCCCATTCCCTCTCATCCCCAGCTGTAATTGGAGCAGTTCAGTATGTGTCTGTTTTTCTAAACTATCTGGATGGACTTGGGTAAGCTTTCTCATATAAAAGTTAGTTTAATAGCACCTACCATGTATGATCAATGAAAACAGAGGGTAATGTGTAATGCACTTAGCACAGTATGGGAAACATGGAGCTTGTTCAGAAAAATGGTAGCCATTATTGTTCTTGAATTCCACATTAGAAATTATTGAAAGAATGGCTTCCAACAATTGAAAAAAAAGTTTGGAAATCACTGATTTCGCCCATGGCCTTTGGTAACACAAAGAAAAAAACATGTTTTGATAAATTATATGGAAAGTCTGACCTGTAATCCCAGCACTTTGGGAGGCCGAGGTGGGCAGATCTCTTGAGGCCAGGAAATCAAGATCAGCCTGGGCAACATGGCAAAACCCTATCTCTACACACACACATATATATATAAGCCAAGTGTGGTGGTGCATGCCTGTAATCCCAGTTACTTGGGAGGTTGAGGCACGAGAATTACTTGAACCCAGGAGGTAGAGGTTGCAGTGAGCCTAAATCATGCCACTGCACTCCAGCCTGGGTGACAGAGCAAGACTCTGTCAAAAATTTAAAAAAGAAAGAAAAAGAAAGAAAGAAAGAAAAAAGGAAGGAAGGAAGGAAGGAAGGAAGGAAGGAGGAAGGAAGAAGGAGGAAAGAAGGAAGGGAGGGAGGGAGGGAAAGGAAAGGAGAGAGAGAGTGACTGAGGAAGAAAGGAAGGAAGAAAGGAAGGTCTATTATTTAATTTATATAAAATTTTTTAAAATGATGAAAACATAGCAGTTTTATCCCATGATTTATTATGTAAAATGAAAAATGTTTCATGGGAAAATATCCGTAATAAACTCAGTTCAAAGTTTTGATATAAAAAACATTAAGGCAGTCGTAATCCTAGAGCAGAAAGTTACATGTAGAAGAATTTTATTCCCATAGTAGATGTGTTCTACTCTTTTGCAGGGTTCCTTCTTCTCAGATCTTTTTTTTTTCTTTTTTACAATTCCATTTAACAGTTTTCTCTGGCCAGGTGAGGTGGCACACGCCTGTAATCCCAGCACTTTGGGAGGCTGAGACGGGCAGATCACTTGAGGTCAGGAGTTCAATATGACCAATATGGTGAAACACCATCTTTACTAAAAATACAAAATATGAGCTGGGTGTGGTGGCGCATGCCTGCAGATCCAGGTACTCCAGAGGCTGAGGTGGGAGAATCACTTGAACCCGGGAGACAGAGGTTACTGTGAGCCGAGAGTGAGGGCGTGCCATTGCACTCCAGCCTGGGTGACAGAGTGAGACTTCATCTCAAACAAAACAAAACAAACAAACAAACAAACAACAACAAAACAGCTTTCTCCTATTTTGTGACCCTCCACAAGCATTTTTAGAAATTTAGTTCCTTTCTTCTTTGATATGAATTGTCATTTTAAGCTATGATATAAATATTCTGGATGGAGTCTTTCGACTGTATTGCTCTGATCATCTTTGTACTGTATTATAACAATTGCACATTTTGCAGCTGATATTGCCATCTAAAAGTAAAGATTGTTCTTTATTATTTTTTTTTTTTTTGAGATGGAGTATCGCTCTGTAGCCCAGGCTGAAGTGCAGTGGCACGATCTCAGCTCACTGCGAGCTCCACCTACCAGGTTCAAGCAATTCTCCTGCCTCAGCCTCCCAAGTAGCTGGGACTACAGGCACATGCCACAATACCTGGCTAATTTTTTGTATTTTTAGTAGAGACGAGGTTTCACCGTGTTAGCCAGGATGATCTTGATCTGACCTCGTGATCCGCCTGCCTCGGCCTCGCAAAGTGCTGGGATTACAGGCATGAGCCACCACTCCTAGCAAGACTATTCTTTAGAGAAATAAATGAGCACCTCACTCTCTTAATTTTTTAAATAATCCAGAACAATATATTGTCATTTACTGAGAGTGAGGCTTGTAATTTTACTCCTGAGATTAAACAGTAATAAACATGTTAATGCTATAAACGTTGTTAAACAAGTCTACATGACATAGCTCTTTAACAAACAAACCTATTTCCAGATGCTCTGAATCATGGTTGGTTGCACTTTTCTGCAATGCCTAACAGAATCTAATTACAGGGACTAAATGCAAAGCCAACTTTGTAATCAAGTAAGAGTGATGGGGACTCCAAAAGCCAGTTGGCCTAGGAAGACCTTTATATATACTATATAATACAATCTTGTGAAGACCTTTATATATACTATGTAATACAATCTTGTGAAAAGGCAGAAAGATATTTACACTTTACTGACAAAGGAAGTTTGGGCTCACCCTAGGGATACAATGTGTATTCCTAATTCCTTCCTGTATGCCTTTCTGTTTTTTGGAAACTTTCTCCCAAATCCTTCTCCTTCCCTTCCCATTACTTTCCCATTCCCCTGCAGCCAGGAGTGAGAGACTTTGCTTAACCCTAAGGATGATAAGTACAGCATTCCTTATCCTTTAAAAATCTGTGTCTTTAGCCTTAAACAAGAAGGAAATTCTGACTCAGGATGCACCATGGATGAACTTTGAGGACATTATGCTAAGTGAAATAAACTGGCCACAAAATGACTTATTCTGTATTATTCCACTTATATGAGGTTTCTGGAGTAGTCAAATTCACAGAAACAGAAAGTACAATGGTGGTTTCCAGGGTCTAAGGGTCATGCATGGGGAGTTGTTTAATCAGTATAGAGTTTCAGTTTTGCAAGATGAAAAAGTTCTGGAGACTGGTTGCATAACAATATGACTATACTTACCACAACTAAGCTGTGCACTTACAAATGGTTTAGGTGGTACATTTTGTTATGTGCTTTTTTGTCACAATTTTAAAAAATGTCTTATTAAAAAGACAAACAAATGTTGGAGAGGATGTGGAAAAACTAGAACCTTTATCCACTGCTGGTGGGAATACAAAATGGAAGTACAACAACTTTGGAAGAACACTTTGGCAGCTTCTTTAAAAGTTAAACATAAGCCGGGTGTGGTGTTGTGCTCCTGTAATCCCAGCTACTTGGGAGGCTGAGGCAGAAGGACCGCTTGAGGCCAGGAATTTGAGACCAGTCTGAGCCACATACCAAGTACCTTGTCTCAAAAAGAAACAAAACACATATATACAAAAGCTAAACCAAAACGTAACCATATGACTCAGCAATTTCACACTTAGGAATCTATCGATGAGAAATAAAACATATTTCTAATTTCAAATACTAGGTACATGAATATTCATAGCAGATTAGTTTATCAACAGATAAAAATTGAACGTAACCCAAATGTCAATTAACTGGTGAACAGATAAGTCTAATGTGGTATATCTACACAATGGGATATTATTAAGCCATAAAAAGGATAAATTACTGACACATGCTAAAACATGGATGAACATCAAAAACATTACACCAAGTGAAAAAAAAAAAGCCAGATGCAAAAGACCTATATATTGTATGATTTCATTTATATGAAATGTCCAGCAAAGGCAAATTTATAAAGACCCAAATAAAGCAGATCGGTGTTTGCCTAGGCTTGGGAATAAAAGTGGGGATTAACTACAAAAAAGCACAAAATAACTTTTTGGGGTGGTGTAGATGTTTCAAAACTGGATGGTGGTAATGGTTGTACTGGATAAATTTACTAAAAAATCATTGAAATGCACATTTTAAGTTGGTGGACTTATGGTATATAAACTATACCTCACTAAAATAAATATTAAAATTTAAACATGTAGAAAACACCACACCCAACACATGGGTAAGCCTTCTTAGAAGCAGATCCTCCAGTCCCATTCAAGCTTCCCAGGCTGTTACCTCTTGGAGCAGAGGTCAGCAGTCTCAGCTGAGCTCCGCCCAAGTTGAAGATTTGTGGGCAAAAGAAATACACACACATACACAAACCAATGGCCTAGTAATATAAATAAAATTTCATGTTCTCACAGATTCTAACATGTCTCCCTTACTTTTTTAAAGAGAAAACATCTGTCACTGGAGAATCTGTAACAGTGAAGTGCATTTTACAGGCACTATCACCTGGAAGCCTCAAAAAACCCTAGCAGGTAGTTACTAGTAGTATTAGAGTTCTCCAGAAGGACAGAACTGATAGGAATATATGTATATATAAAAGAGAGTTTATTAAGGAGAATTGACTCACACCATCACAAGGTGAAGTTCCATGATAAGCCATCTGCAAGCTGAGGAGCAAGGAAGCCAGAAGTGGCTCAGTTTGAGTTCCAAAGCCTCAAGAGTAGGGAAACAAACAGTGCAGCCTTCAATCTGTGGCTGAAGACTGGAGAGCCCCGGGCAAACCAGTGGTGTAAGTACAAGAGTTCAAAGGCCGAAGAACCTGGAGACTGATGCTCAAAGGCAGAAAGCACCCAGCATGGGAAAAAGATGACTGCTGGAAGACTCAGCAAGACGGTGTATTCCACCTTCTTCCACCTGCTTTTTCTAGTCCCACTGGCAGCAGATTGGATGGTGCCCACCCACATTGAGGGTGGATCTTCCTCTCCCAGTCCACTGACTCAAATGTTAATCTCCTCTGGCAACACCTTCACAGACACACCCAGAAACTATACTTTGCATCCTTCAATCAAATCAAGTTGACACTTAATATTAGCCATCACACTAGTATACAAATAATATAAAACAGCTCAGATTGTAAGATAATTCCAATTTCATTGCTACGGTTTGAATATTTGTCCCCTCCAAAACTCACGTTGAAATTTGATCCCCAATGGGGCAGTATTGAGAAGTTGGGCTTTAAGAGATGAGTGGATCATGAGGGCTTTTCCTTCATGAATGGATTGATTCATTCATGGATTAAATGGGTTATCATGGGAGTGAGACTGGTGACTTCGTAAGAAGAGGGCCTGAGCATCTTAGCAGTCTCAGCCTTCTCACCACGTGATATACTACACTCTCTTGGAAGTTTTCAGAGTGTCCCCACCAGCAAGAAGGCTCTCACCAGATGTGGCCTCTCAACCTGGGACTTCCCAGGCTCCATAATTCCAAGAAATAAATTCCTTGTCTTTATAAATTACTTCATTTGAGGTTTTCTGTTAAAAGCAACAGAAAATGAAGACAATACATAAACATTGAAATACCAAAAAAAAAAAAAGTCTGTCTTTCAACGAAGGAGATATTTTATTAGCCTCATTTTACATATACAGAAACTGAAGTTTAAAGAGAAAAAATAATGTTATGAGATCCCGTAGCCTGTCAGTGACCACACTAATGGCCACGCTATTAGCAAGGGCACTGTACTGCCTTCCACTGCATTATTATATGCTTTTTCAATATATATATGCTCCCTACACACACACACACACACACACACACACACACCCTCCCCTCCTACACACACCCAAATCCTATTTTGAGGATAGTTGATCTCTCAGAGGGTGGTGGGATTTGGCATTCACTGTCTACCCTGGTAAGCCCTGGATAGTCAGACCAAGAAACGTTGCTTATTCCTTTATTGTATGGAGAGCAGGTGAGTAACCCTCAACTTGGTGAGCCTGTCCATGTTGTGTTCCTGTCTCCTGGGCTTTTATTTGCCCAAGGGCTCCATCCATTGGTGTCCTAGGGAAAAGGGACATACTCTATCAGGAGATCAGGAAATGGAAAAAGTGAGAAGAGATTGAAAATGAGAGGGTCGATAGGTGCAGTAAACCACCATGGCACACATTTACCTATGTAACAAACCTGCATGTCTTGCACATGTATCTTGGGACTTAAAATAAAATTAAAAAAAAAAAAAAAAAAAAAAACAAAGAAAATGAGAGTGTCAACACACTTTGTGAGTACAGTTTCCGGCCGGGCTTGGTGGCTCAGGCCTGTAATCCCAACACTTTGGGAGGCCAAGGTGGGGGGATCATGAGGTCAGGCATTCTAGACCAGCGTGGCCAACACAGTGAAACCCCATCTCTACTAAAAATACAAAAAATTAGCCAGGCATTGGGGCATGCGCTTGTAATCCCAGCTACTTGGGAGGCTGAGGCAGGAGAATTGCTTGAACTGGGAGGCGCCACTGCATTCCTGCCTGGGTGACAGTGTGAAACTCCATCTCTCAAATAAATAAATAAATAAATAAAAATAAAAATAAAAAGAATACAGCTTCCTGGGAAACAGTGGACAGAAAGCATATTTGACTGGGAGAAAAGGCTTAAGATTTGGGTGAGGCCCTTTTACTTGCTATAAGGAGAACTGTGCTGTTTGGAATAGGGAGTGGAGAGAGGGCAATTGATGAGAAATGGAAAGGAGAGCCACAATTTCTGGGTTTTGACAGAAACATCCCATAAAGGGTGTGCTTACATAAGTGATTGCTCTGTTTTTAATTTCTGAACTCTCCCCAGCCCACCACCCTGGCAGGGAATGGGAAAAACGGAGTCACATCTTAATATTAACATTTGGCCCACTTCAAAACAAAGCAAACTTTTGGTATGTGGATTAAAATTTCTCCTGCCGCGTTGCAATCCTAGTCTCTGATAAAACAGACTTTAAACCATCAAAGAT
>NC_045442.1:54127837-54269192 GCF_002776525.5 Piliocolobus tephrosceles | reverse complement strand
ATCTTTGATGGTTTAAAGTCTGTTTTATCAGAGACTAGGATTGCAACCCCTGCTTTTTTTGGTTCTCCATTTGCTTGGTAGATCTTCCTCCATCCCTTTATTTTGAGCCTATGTATGTCTCTGCATGTGAGATGGGTCTCCTGAAGACAGCAGACTGATGGGTCTTGACTCTTTATCCAGTTTGCCAGTCTGTGTCTTTTAATTGGAGCATTTAGTCCATTTACATTTAAGGTTAATATTGTTATGTGTGAACTTTATCCTGCCATTATGATATTAACTGGTTATTTTGCTCATTAGTTGATGCAGTTTCTTCCTAGGCTCGATGGTCTTTACATTTTGGCATGTTTTTGCAATGGCTGGTACCTGTTGTTCCTTTCCATGTTTAGGGCTTCCTTCAGGGTCTCTTGTAAGGCAGGCCTGGTGGTGACAAAATCTCTAAGCATTTGCTTATCTGTAAAGAATTTTATTTCTCCTTCACTGATGAAACTTAGTTTGGCTGGATATGAAATTCTGGGTTTAAAATTCTTTTCTTTAAGAACGTTGAATATTGGCCCCCACTCTCTTCTGGCTTGTAGAGTTTCTGCCGAGAGATCTGCTGTCAGTCTGATGGGCTTCCCTTTGTGGGTAACCCGACCTTTCTCTCTGGCTGCCTTAAGATTTTTTCCTTCATTTCAACTTTGGTGAATCTGGCAATTATGTGTCTTGGAGTTGCTCTTCTGGAGGAGTATCTTTGTGGCGTTCTCTGTATTTCCTGAATTTGAATGTTGGCCTGCCCTGCTAGGTTGGGGAAGTTCTCCTGGATGATATCCTGTAGAGTGTTTTCCAATTTGGTTCCATTTTCCTCCTCACTTTCAGGCACCCCAATCAGACGTAGATTTGGTCTTTTTACATAATCCCATACTTCTTGCAGGCTTTGTTCATTTCTTTTTCTTCTTTTTTCTTTTGGTTTCTCTTCTCGCTTCATTTCATTCATTTGATCCTCCATCGCTGATACTCTTTCTTCCAGTTGATCGAGTTGGTTACTGAAGCTTGTGCATTTGTCACGTATTTCTCGTGTCATGGTTTTCATCTCTGTCATTTCGATTATGACCTTCTCTGCATTAATTAGTCTAGCTGTCAATTCTTCCACTCTTTCTTCAAGATTTTTGGTTTCTTTGCGTTGGGTACGTAATTCCTCCTTTAGCTCTGAGAGGTTTGATGGACTGAAGCCTTCTTCTCTCATCTCATCAAAATCATTCTCTGACCAGCTTTGATCCATTGCTGGCGATGGGCTGTGCTCCTTTGCAGGAGGAGATGCGCTCTTATTTTTTGAATTTCCAGCTTTTCTGCCCTGCTTTTTCCCCATCTTTGTGGTTTTATCTGTCTCTGGTCTTTGATGATGGTGACGTACTGATGGGGTTTTGATATAGGTGTCCTTCCTGTTTGATAGTTTTCCATCTGACAGTCAGGACCCTCAGCTATAGGTCTGTTGGAGATTGCTTGAGGTCCACTCCAGACCCTGTTTGCCTGGGTATCAGCAGCAGAGGTTGCAGAAGATAGAATATTGCTGAACAGCGAGTGCACCTGTCTGATTCTTGCTTTGGAAGCTTCCTCTCAGGGGTGTACTCCACCCTGTGAGGTGTGGGGTGTCAGACTGCCCCTAGTGGGGGATGTCTCCCAGTTAGGCTACTCAGGGGTCAGGGTCCCACTTGAGCAGGCAGACTACCCCTTCTCAGATCTCAACCTCCATGTTGCGAGATCCACTGCTCTCTTCAAAGCTGTCAGACAGAGTCATTCGCGTCTGGACAGGCCTCTGCTGCTTTAGCAGAGCCCTGTCCCCAGAGGCGGAGTCTACAGAGACAGGCAGGTTTCCTTGAGCTGCTGTGAGCTCCACCCACTTCGAGCTTCCCAGCGGCTTTATTTACCTACTTAAGCCTCAGTGATGGCGGGCGCCCCTCCCCCAGCCTCGTTGCTGCCTTGCAGTTAGATTGCCGCAGACTGCTGTGTTAGCATGGAGGGAGGTTCCGTGGGCGTGGGACCCTCCCGGCCAGGTGTGGGATATAATCTCCGGTGTGCCGGTGTTACAGCGCAGTATTGGGGTGGGAGTTACCCGATTTTCCAGGTGTTGTGTGTCTCAGTTCCCCTGGCTAGGAAAAGGGACTCCCTTCCCCCTCGCGCTTCCCAGGTGAGGCGATGCCTCGCCCTGCTTCAGCTCTCGCTGGTCGGGCTGCAGCAGCTGACCAGCACCGATTGTCCGGCACTCCCAAGTGAGATGACCCCAGTACCTCAGTTGAAAATGCAGAAATCACCGGTCTTCTGTGTCGCTCGCGCTGGGAGATGGAGACTGAAGCTGTTCCTATTCGGCCATCTTGCTCCGCCCACAAGCATTCTTATACACCAGTAACAGACAAGCAGAGAGCCAAATCAGGAATGAACTTCCATTCACAATTGCTTCAAAGAGAATAAAATACCTAGGAATCCAACTTACAAGGGATGTAAAGGACCCCTTCAAGGAGAACTACAAACCACTGCTCAGTGAAATCAAAGAGGACACAAACAAATGGAAGAACATACCATGCTCATGGATAGGAAGAATCAATATCGTGAAAATGGCCATACTGCCCAAGGTTATTTATAGATTCAATGCCATCCCCATCAAGCTACCAATGAGTTTCTTCACCGAATTGGAAAAAACTGCTTTAAAGTTCATATGGAACCAAAAAAGAGCCCGCATTGCCAAGACAATCCTAAGTCAAAAGGACAAAGCCGGAGGCGTCACGCTACCTGACTTCAAACTATACTACAAGGCTACAGTAACCAAAACAGCATGGTACTGGTACCAAAACAGAGATATAGACCAATGGAACAGAACGGAGCCTTCAGAAATAATGCCACACATCTACAACCATCTGATCTTTGACAAACCTGACAAAAACAAGAAATGGGGAAAGGATTCCCTATTTAATAAATGGTGCTGGGAAAATTGGCTAGCCATAAGTAGAAAGCTGAAACTGGATCCTTTCCTTACTCCTTATACGAAGATTAATTGAAGATGGATTAGAGACTTCAATGTTAGACCTAATACCATAAAAACCCTAGAAGAAAATCTAGGTAGTACCATTCAGGACATAGGCATGGGCAAGGACTTCATGTCTAAAACACCAAAAGCAACGGCAGCAAAAGCCAAAATTGACAAATGGGATCTCATTAAACTAAAGAGCTTCTGCACAGCAAAAGAAACTACCATCAGAGTGAACAGGCAACCTACAGAATAGGAGAAAATTTTTGCAATCTACTCATCTGACAAAGGGCTAATTTCCAGAATCTACAAAGAACTCAAACAAATATACAAGAAAAAAACAAACAACCCCATCAAAAAGTGGGGAAAGGATGTGAACAGACATTTCTCAAAAGAAGACATTCATACAGCCAACAGACACATGAAAAAATGCTCATCATCACTGGCCATCAGAGAAATGCAAATCAAAACCACAATGAGATACCATCTCACACCAGTTAGAATGGCAATCATTAAAAAATCAGGAAACAACAGGTGTTGGAGAGGATGTGGAGAAATAGGAACACTTTTACACTGTTGGTGGGATTGTAAACTAGTTCAACCATTATGGAAAAGAGTATGGCAATTCCTCAAGGATCTAGAACTAGATGTACCATATGACCCAGCCATCCCACTACTGGGTATATACCCAAAGGATTATAAATTATGCTACTACAAAGACACATGCACACGTATGTTTATTGCAGCACTATTCACAATAGCAAAGACTTGGAATCAACCCAAATGTCCATCAGTGACAGACTGGATTAAGAAAATGTGGCACATATACACCATGGAATACTATGCAGCCATCAAAAAGGATGAGTTTGCGTCCTTTGTAGGGACATGGATGCAGCTGGAAACCATCATTCTTAGCAAACTATCACAAGAAGAGAAAACCAAACACCGCATGTTCTCACTCATAGGTGGGAACTGAACAATGAGCTCACTTGGACTCGGGAAGGGGAACATCACACACTGGGGCCTATCATGGGGAGGAGGGAGGGGGGAGGGATTGCATTGGGGAGTTATACCTGATATAAATGATGAATTGATGGGTGCTGACGAGTTGATGGGTGCAGCACACCAACATGGCGCATGTATACATATGTAACAAACCTGCACGTTATGCACATGTACCCTAGAACTTAAAGTATAATAAAAAAAATAATTAAATAAATAAATAATAAAAAAAAATTTCTCCTGCCTTTGCAGGAAAAGGAGGTGGAACTAGTATAAATATAGGTGTTTTAGCTACACAGCTGCTGTAACCTTCGCACCTTAGCAAAGAAAGATCACCTTATTCAGCTGGTGTTAAAAAGTCGCAGTCAACTGGCAGGTTTAAGAACATTAAGCCTCTCAGAATAATTTTCAGATATTTCTAACACAGAACGCTGGAGAAAGGAAAGGAAGAAGTAGAGAAAGAGTGAGGGGGAGAGAGAGACCAAAACAGATAAGAAACAGCAAGACAGAAAATTCAGTATCAGAAGCAGGGATACTGCAAGGCCATTCCTGAATACGTCATTTAGTGCTGGATTCCACAATCCCCTGGATTACTGTGGGTTAGCATTTGGGCAGTCATAATAGACACGGCATATATTTGGATCCTTGCCCCGAGTTTAAGCCTAATGGAGTAGAATTTAATAGTAATTATGTTACATAGAATTATGAATACACTAATCGATCCAGCGGTGTGCCAAAGTCGTAAGGATACAGGTGCTGTTCACCCTGGGTGCAAGGCTCATTGTAGGGAATTTAAGAATAGTATAAATCTTTCAGTAATTCGACAGAATGCCAGTGATGAGATACTCCTAACCTCCAAAATATATTACTGTTTTAAGTTCTAAATAATCACTGCAATTCCTCTTAAGTTCTTTTTTAACATTAATTCACAAACCATAAAATTGATCTATATAAAATATACAATTAAATGATTTGTAGTATATCCACAGAGTTGTGTAGCCATCATTGTAATCTAAATTTAGAATATTTTGTCACCTATTGAGTTTTAGTAACACTTACATAAGTTTCTAATTAGTATATTTACATTACTAATTCTTTAATAGCTTTGCATACTACTACATGGAAGTTAATTTGGAGAATTTCCAGTTATACTGTTAGCTTCTGACTCATGGAATTAAACTATATGCATTTGTTTTGAAAGTAAGCTCATAATAGACGATAATTGTTTGAAGTTTCTGGACAACCAACTCTACCACTTACATATTCCTTCATTTAAACAGTGGATTCAGAACAAACAATGATAGATGTAAGCAATATTTTTTGAATTTTTTTATGGCATAAAATTTTTAGATGAGGTTAATCAGATATAAAAATGTTTGCAAATAGCCACAATCAGACTTGAATAATATACAGTGAAACACAAAGCTTTAAAATTATTCCTTGAGGATCTGTGCATAGATATTGTAGAGAAGGCTCTACAACAACAAAATGTAAGAAACTTGGATATTTACATTTAGAAAAGAATACAAGTTCAAAGAATGCCAAGATAAACAATGAAAAAGTTGGTATTTCATTGCTAGAAGAAAGCAAAAGTCAGTGTCTGAATACCAAGCACTGGATACCCATTTTAAAACAATGGATTAAAAAAACACAAAAAGAGAGACGGGAAACGGCGCAGGGTTTGAAACATGGCGGACGACGTAGACCAGCAACAAACTACCAACACTGTAGAGGAGCCCCTGGATCTTATCAGGCTCAGCCTAGATGAGCGAATTTATGTGAAGATGAGAAATGACCGAGAGCTTCGAGGCAGATTACATGCTTATGATCAACATTTAAATATGATCTTGGGAGACGTGGAAGAAACCATGACTACTATAGAAATTGATGAAGAAACATATGAAGAGATATATAAATCAACCAAACGGAATATTCCAATGCTCTTTGTCCAGGGAGACGGCGTTGTCCTGGTTGCCCCTCCACTGAGAGTTGGCTGAAACAAAGAATTTGTCCTGTATGGAAAACAGGAGACTTTGTACAGTGGCCTTTCTAAATGTACAAAACATTCAAAAGAGAAACCTGCATACATTTTGATATTAAGAAATAATTCTGGGGATTCTTCCATGCCTGAAATGAGTTGATTTGCAGATAACTCACAACTTCTTAAGTGAAATGGTATTTTCATTTTTCTTAAGCTCTTCCAATAACTATGACCACCAAGATGCAGAACTCTTAAAAAACACACACACACACAAAGCCAATATTTACTGTTATTCAGTCATTTTTCTCAGATTCATGTATAAGATGAAAACCAGGAAGTTTTTACTAAATTATAGAAAAGAAATTTCTGACAAACATTTCTGGTGAAGATAGCATTTTAGTAGAAATGTTTTGGGAGACCTTTGAAAGCCTTTAGAATTATTCCTAAAGACAAAGATATAAGGATATTACAATTTTCAAAATTTCTTGTTAAATCTAATTTTTATGAGTCTGCCAAAATTATCCTCATGTTTAAATGTATGTCTGTTGCCTCATGTGAAAGAAACTTCCAAATTAAAATTATTATAACATATTGTTTTCTTTCAAGATAGATTGGTAGGTAAATCCTGCTAGAATATTCATTGAATGTGAAAATGCGAAGGTCAAATTTGATGAAGTCATTATAAAATTTTGTAAGTTAACACTTAAAAAGAGAAAATGTAATGTTATTTATTTCTGCCATAGACCAATATATAGGTATTTTCCTTTGTATAAAAACTATCAACATGGTTAAAAAGGATCAATGTTTTATTTTCCTTTATTTTACTGAAATGTTTAATTTTTTATTATTTACACCAAAATGATTATGTATTTGAAGTTAGATTGAAGAAAATTGCTTCATCTGCATTTCTTTTCTGGCCATTATTCATCATTTCTTTTTCCAGTTTTACTGAAAACAATTCTGTCATATAGAACGGATGGAAGGGATATTAATATAAAATTCTGCCCTGCACGATATTTGACTACTGCACTGTTTATATTTGAAAATTATGTTTATGTTTGGTTTCTCTTCTTTAAAAAAAAAACCCATGTTATAATAAATAAATATGCACCAATGACTTCCTTTCTACAAATTACTTTGTTAGAGCCTGGGGGGCAAGATGACTCACCTCTGATACTCACATGTATCAGATGCTGGGACAGGCAGTTTCTCATGTGTTGCTTGATTTAATCATCACATCAAAACCCTAAAGTAGGTTTTATCATTTTTATTTTATAGATGAGGCTTAGAGAGCTTTAGTGTAAGGTTACATAGTAACATGTGGTTTCCAGCTAGTTGATTTGAATCCACATCTGTCTACCTCCAATGAGTGACATTGCTCTGCAGGTGTTCATGGTCTACTTAGGAATTCAGAACACGTACATGAAGGTAATACAACTAATATGTCAAGTACCCAGAAAAGACCTGGACCAAAACCTCTATAGGGCCAGGAAAGGGTACCATTACTAGGGGCTCTCACAGTTGAGATGTTTTGCGGGGGAAAGCTTGAGCAGGGCCTGAAAAGAAGTATTTAGATTCAGAACTTTAAAAGAAAGAGGAATAAACATGAGGAAATCTGAAGGGCTCCTGGCCTGTTAGGACTCTAAGTACTGAATTAAATTGATTTAGAGGTACCTGCTTAGAGAAGAAAGTTAATGTCCTCTTGGTCTACTGATGTAAGAGAGGCAAAACCCTACTGTTTTTGTTCCCACAGGTGCAGGCTAGCTATTTCATTACATGCTTAGCTAACAGAGACTGGATTGTTTCCAGCCATCTTCAAGTTTAGGCTTGGATTTCAGAAGCTAATGCCACTGCACCCAGTGTAACAAATATTTAGATAATGGTAGCTATGGATAAAGCCTTGCATTGATTTTTCTTGAAATTTTATGGTATTTAAATTACTTATATATGTATATACACACAAATGTACACATGAATGTATATTTTCACACAAATGTTGTGAAATGGTAGCTACGAATAAAGCATATACATACCCTTTTGCATCTTACTTTTCTTAACATATATTGTATAGAGTTTCATATCAGTATGGAAATATGTGCCTCATTTCTCTGAAGGGCTGCCTTTTAATTCATTGTGATCATGTGCTGTGATATAATTAATTTGAACCCTATTCTTTAAACCTCAGGTTGTTTCTTTTGGTTTGCTATTACGAACAGCATGCCATGTAGTAATCTTAAACCTACCTCATTTACTCATATGTGAATAAATCTATAGGACAAATTCCTAGAAATAAAGTTTTTGGGTCAAATGTTAGGTGACTTTTTAATTTTTAAAGGTAGCCCCAATATCCCTTTCATAGACATTGACACTCATTTTAACTTACCTGTAACCTAATTATTTTCTTGTAGAAACAAAAGATTGATTCATTAATGCTTTGTAGTGTCTGCTGAGTCCACCGAAGCAGACTACTATGAAAGCACATTCAATTCATTTCATCCCATGCTACTGGAGTCTGTGCTATGTGCAAAGCATATTTTAAAACAGTGAGCAATAAAATGGACTGTGGGAGGTGACATGGTAGAGATATACTACAAATACTACTGAATACAAAACTACCAGCTCCATCAAACATCCACTTTCACACAAGTGGAAAGCACTAAGAACAGCATGCAGAGAAATCTTGAAAGAAGACATCTTTTCTGTTCTTCCCTGGGCTGCTCTCAAAACCTTGAGACACTTGGGGCAGACGAGGTCAATGGTGTCTTGGGTGCCCCAGTCTTGAGAACCCAGCAACAGAGATCAAACTTGGAATAAATACCCTGAGAAAATGAACACAATTTAGGTGATCAGTCAAGAAAAAGTTCGGGTGGCTGAGGAAGAAGAGAAAAATAGCTTTGGAGGGAAAACAGAGAGGAAGAGGGGTTTGGATTTCTTGGTGGGCAATGAGAAAAGCTCTTGGGGAGACAGGAAGCTTAGACAAGTTATACAAGAAAAGAAGCCGGTGGGGTTTGTTGAAAAAGGCTCATTGCTGTCTTTACTGTCATTATCTCTCAGGCTTTTTCCACCAAAAGACATGTAATGGGTTCTTACTACCTAGAATCAAATTATTTCCATTTTCTTTCCACCAAAAAGACTCTTTTTCTCTTTTTGGTCTTCTTCCATGTGACACAGGCCAAAACATTTGGTGTCTTACCTTTCTCTTCCTTGCTTCTTTGCTTCTCTGACCAAATGGTTACTGCAAACCTAAGCACATAGTTAACCCATTTGTGAACCAGAATTCTTACTCCGGTATCTCTTCTTCATCCCAATAGACAGGATGCATGACGCAGGGTAAATCCATCACCTGAATGCAGCCTAAGGTTTGATTTGTTGAAAAAAGCTCTGAGCTCACTCTATTTCCAATTCCTTCATCATGTCCTCCAAGAAGAATTCCTCTTAAATACCAAACTCAAGAATAAAATACAGATGAGATGCCTAATGGAAACAAACACTCAGTAACTTCATGAAATCATAGATTAGAACTTAGGAAAAGATATTAGGGGTCCTTGGTCCCATACTTTAACAAATACAGGAATCCCAGACCACTGGCCTGTAATGATAAGAAACTCTAGTGAGTTTGGGGAAACAGATCAGCTCTTGGGATAGTTTGATTATTCATACTCCTCCTTATAGTGAGCCTAAACTTGCTTTCCTTGTAACATTTACCTATCAGTCCAATTGCTATCTCTGGAGTCATATGAAATAAATGTAATTTCTCACTCCTCTGATTGCTTACAGGACTTACTATCTATGTCATTTTTCTGGGACTTATTATCCCTTATCTTGAGATATTTAATATAGTAGTTCATCAGTAAACACCTATGAACAATCCATAATATGTGTCAGACATTTGCATACATTCTGTGAATATTTTAATAAATAAGACAGGCTATACCCTCAAAAGCTGATAGTATGAAAGGGGCACATAAACAGATAATAATACCAAGCGTTAAGTGCTATCTCTATTAGAAGTTTGAACAGAACACCATGGTACAACAGAGGAGGGAATGATGGAATGTGGAGATAAGAGACAAAAATTTAAAAACAATTTAATGGTTAAACGAATAGTTGATCTGCATTTTGAAGGATGATTATGCATCTGGCAGGTGACAAAATGGGAATAAAATTTGAGTTTTGGGGATTTCTTTTAGGCTTATAGAGAGGCAAGCTAGAGTATGGAGGCCTAACATTCTCTGCTCCCTGTTGTGGACAGACTTTAAGATGGCCCCTGAAGATTCTCATCTTCTGGTATCATGCCCTTGTGTAATCCCTTCCCCTTTATTGTGAATGGAATCTGTGACTTGTTTCTAACCAACAGAATACTACAAAGGTGATAGCATACAGCATTTCACTTCTGCAATTACATTATTAAGGTACAATGCCCATCTTTTAGAAAAGGTTTTTGTGGATACATAGTAGTTGTATGTATTTATGGGGTATATGAGATATTTTGATGTAGGCATGCAATGAGTAATAATCACGTCATGGAAAATTGGGTATCTATGTGCTCAAGTATTTATCTTTTGTCTTACAAGCGATCCAATTACACCCTTTTAGTTATTTTTAAATGTACAATTAAATTATTACTGAGTATAGTTACCCTGTTGAGCTGTTGAATACTGGGTCTTATTCATACTTTCCAATTTTTTGTACTCATTAACCATCCCCACTTCTCCCTGCAACCAGCCCTCCACAAATGCCCATCTTGCTGGCATTGATGAAGCAAAGGGTCATGTTGAGGAGGCCCATGTGGCAAGGAACTGAGGGTGGCCTTTGGCCAAGAACCAGGCAGGAAATGAAGACAGCCTCCACTGAGAGCAAGAAAAGGAGGCTCTCAGTCCAATAGGCCATGAGAAACTGACTTCTGCAACCAACCATCTACGTTTGGAACAGATCTTTCCCAGTCAAACCAACCTGATCAACACCTTGATTTCAGCCTTGTGAGACCCTCACAATAAGCCATGCCTGGATTCCTGACCTACAGAAATTGTGTCACACAACAGCAAAAACATGGAATCAATCCAGGTACTTGTCAATGATGGATTGGATAAGGAAAATGTGGTGTATACACACCATGGAATACTACACATCTATAAAAAAAGAAAGAGAGAATGACTTTTGCAGCAACATGGATGCAGCTGAAGGCCATTATCCTAAGCAAGTTAATGCAGGAACAGGAAACTAAATACTGCATGTTCTCACTTATAAGTGGGAGCTAAACATTGGGTACACATGGATGGCATGTTTATCATAAAGATGGCAACAATAGACACTGGGGACTACTAGAGGGAGGAGGCAGGGAAACAGGGAGGTGTTGAAAATCTATTGGGTAGTGTGCTCAGTACCTGGGTGATGGGGCCATTTTTACCCCAAACCTCAGCATCACACCATATATCCATGTAATAAACTTGGACATGTGCCCCTGATTCTAAAATAAAAGTTGAAAGAAAAAGAAAAAGACATGATGTGCTAATAAATGTATTATTTTAAGCCACTAAATTTCTGGTAATACTGCTTTGCAGTAATAAGTAACAAATATACTTCCCATCCCTTCTCTCTTCTGATTCTCCTTTTTTCCCTCTTCTTTAAATTCTTTCTATTGAAGTATCTCCAGCTATTTATTTATTTGTTTATTTATTTGTTTATTTATTTATTTATATTTTTTTAGATGGAGTTTCCACTCTGTTGCCCAGGCTGGAGTGCAATTGTGCTATCTTGGCTCACTGCAACCTCCGCCTCCTGGGTTGAAGCAATTCTCCTGCCTCAGTCTCCCAAGTAACTGGGATTACATGTGCCTGCCACCATGAACAGCTAATTTTTGTGTTTTTAATAGGGACAGGGTTTCACCATGTTGACCAGGCTGGTCTCGAACTCCTGACCTTGGGTGATCCGCCCGTTTCAGCCTCCCAAAGTGCTGAGATTACAGGCGTGAGCCACTGTGTCCCACTTAAGAGCTTGGATTTTTAGAGTCAGAGAAACTTAGGTTTGAATCCTGACCCCTCTACTTAACAGCGATGTGAACTTGGGCAAGTATATTTAATGTCTCTGAACTTCACTTGCAATATCATGGCTATAAAAAATGTGCTCTCAGTGGAGCTAATGAGTGGCTAATGACTCTCAATAGCAATGCCAGCTAGTGTTAAACTTCCAGCAGAGCACCTAAAAGAAAGCTAACTTTTCACACTGTTGAAATTAGCCTCTGGTCAGCATAGCTCCAATATACAGAAAGGATGCCTGTCTCCTCCTTGGTGTTGAATTGTACTGCTCTTCTGTGTTTCCACAGCCTTAGTGTATACCAGGAATCAAAAAGGAAGTGCAAGAAAAAAATTGCTCCACGATGCCTTGCACCACTATGTCTTCTAGAATTTTAAGAATAGCATACTTGCAGTTCATATTTACAGCATTTCCCTCCTTCTCCCTCTCTTAGCCTCCTGTCTTTCCCAGAAAACTTTGGGCATAAGCCCATGTGATGGTGGAGACTTGACTAAATGAAGAATCTGAGTAGAAATATTATGTGTTACTTAAAATCATTCCTTCTCAGTGATGACTAAGGTTTTGGTGCTAGATTAAGTTTGTCTGTTTCTTTCTCTCTTTAAATTGTGATCTATTTTCAGCATTTGGAAAATGCCAAAATTATGTGAAAAATCCCAACTCCCAGGCCCAGTACCTAGATTAAATCAATGTATATATTTAAAATGTGTAATGTTTCAGATAAAATTAAAAACATTTCATCTCCTACTTCTTTCTGAAGAGGTAGTTCCTATACTGAAGTTTTGTGTGATCCTTCCTGTGTATGTTATTATAACTTTATTACACATTCACAAACATATAGCTCTACATATTATATTATTAGCTATATATGCTTTGTGTCTTAAAATAGTACATTAATAGTATCACATTTTATCAAATTACAATCTCCTTTCTTTGCTCAACAAAAATATCTTTTAGTTTTGTTCGTTTTTATGCATATATAACTTCTTAAGTAATTTTACATTTTTTGTTTTTATTTTTTACTATTTGATTTTTAATTTTAATTTCTGTGGATATATAGCAATTGTATATATTTATGGGGTACATGAGTTTTTTTAATACAGGCATGTAATGTTTAATAATCACATCATGTAAAATGGAGTACCCATCCCCTGAAGCATTTATTCTTTGTGTTACCAACAATCCAATATATTATTTAGCTATTTTTAAATGTGCACTTAAATTATTATTGGCTATAGTCACCCTGTTGTGCTGTCAAATACTAGTTCTTATTCATTGTTTCTAACTTTTTTTTTTTTTTTAACCCATTAACCATCTCCATTTCCCCCTCCCTGTTCCCTTCCCAGCCTCTGGTAACCCTCTTCTATCTCTATCTCCATGTGTTCAATTGTTTTGATTTTTACATCTCACAAATAAGTGAAAACAGGCAATGTTTGTCGTTATGCGCCTGGCTTATTTCACTTAGCATGATGACCTCCATATAACTTATTAAGTAATTTTAATTGCTGCATATTATATAAGAATATATGACAGTTTGTCATTAGCTCATGTCAAAGGATATTTAGATTGTTCCAGTTTTTTATTTTTACTAATAATATACCTCTGATGGCTTTTGCTTTTTGTATCTTACAATTGAGCAAAAGTTTTTCTGAGTTAAATTCTACATATGAAATTGCTGGGTCATAGAGTGCATGCATTTTCAATTTTACTCAACATTGCCAAATGGTTTTCCAAGCTTGTTGTGCCAGCTTACACTCCCTCATTCTCCCTCAACATTTAGCATTATCAGACTTTTTTGATAATCAGATGTATGTCAAATGGTATTTGTGTTAGGCTGGTCTTGCATTGAGAAGAAACACCTGCGACTGGGTAATTTATGAGAAAAGAGGTTTAATTGGCTCATGGTTTTACAGGCTGTACAGGAAGCATAGTGCTGGCATCTGTTTCTGGGGCAGCCTCAGAAAACTTACAATCATGGTGGAAGGCAAAGAGGGAGCAGACATCTCACATGACACAGCGGGAGTAAGAGAGAGAGGGGAAAGTTCCACGCTTTTAAACGACCAGACCTCACGAGAACTCACTCACTGTTGTGTGGACAGCACTAAACCCACTAAACCATGGGAGGCCACTCCCACGATCCAGTCACCTCCCGCCAGGTCCCACCTCCAACATTGGGGATTACAATTCAACATGAGATTTAAAGGGGACGCATATCCAAAGTATATCAGTATTTTCCTGTTTATTTTTAATCTACGTTTTCCTGATTACTCAAGAGGTTGTGCACCTTCTACCAGATCATTGATCATTTGGGTTTGGGGGTCCTTGTCTGTGAACTGCCTTTTCACATCTTTTGCCATTCTTAAAATCTTTTCTTTATGAATTTGTAGAAATTCTTTATACATTCCAGGTACTAGATGGATTGTATTTTGTTAAACAGAAGTTTTAAATATCCATCTAATCAATTATCTGTGTGATCTATATAATTAGGTCTTTTTCTTCAGTTTGTGCTTTTTGGATCTTGTTTAAGAAATCTCTCCCTATGTCAATGTCATTAAACATTTTTTTGCTGTATGTTTACTTTTTTTTTTTTTTAACCCAAGACGGAATCTTACTCTGTCACCCAGGCTGCAGTGCAATGGCATGATCTCGGCTCACTACAACCTCCACCTCCTGGGTTCAAGTGATTCTCCCACCTCAGCCTCCCTAGTAACTGGGATTACAGGTGCCTGCCACCATGCCAGGCTAATTTCTTGTATTTTTAATGGAGATGAGGTTTTGCCATGTTGCCCAGGCTGGTCTCAAACTCCTGACCTCAAGTGATCTGCCCGTCTTGGCCTCCTAAAGTGTTGGAATTACAGGCGTGAGCCACCACGCCTGGCTGCTGTATGTTTTCTAAACATTTTAAAGTTTGCATTTTATATTTAGATCTTTAATTTATCTAAAATTTATTTTTGTATGGAATGATAGTTATCTGATTTTATCTTTTTCCATATGGTTAGACAATTGTCTTGCTACTGTTCATATTTATATGGAACTGTTATAAACTCGCTATTCTTTTTCACTGGTATTTTTGTGTCATATTGAAATATGCTGTTTCAATTATTCCGGCTTTATAATGAGGTTTGCTTTCCTTGTAAGATAAGCGTTCCTTTCTTATTTGCCTTGAAAATTATGTTGCCTTTCTTTATTCTTTCATATGAATTTTAAGATCAGCCTGTCAATGTGCATGAAAAGCCTTGAAGAGATTTCAATTGTAATTGCATTAAGTGTAAAGATTAATTTGGGGAGAAACTGACATCATTATGATGACAGTTCTTACAATTTTTGTATATGCTGTGTTCTTCATTTACTGAGGTCTTCCTATGTGTTCTTTACTAAAATTGTATATTTTCTCCACAAAGATCTTCACTTCTTCCATTAAATTTATTTCTTGGTATTTTGGTAATTATTGGTTGTATATGAATATAATGGATTTTGATATCATGAACTTGTATTCAGCAACCTGTATGATTTTCTATGCTCCAATGATTCCAAGATGTCCATGTCAACAATCTTTAGGGCACCATATGTATCCCAAAGTCAAGAGTAATTGTAAGGTGACAGCTAAGACTCTGGAGATCATTAAGTGACAGACAGACCACCTACAATTGTATTCATCCTTATCAATCCTTTTATCTCTTATTTAAGTTTCTTGTTCTCCCTTGACCAACTTCCCCAATGACTGACTAGGACCTTCAGGGACTTGTCTGTATATAGTTTTTAAAATTTGCTTTTAAAGAGATGGGGTCTTGCTATGTTGCCCAGTCTGGCCTCAAACTCCTGGACTCAAGCAATCCTCCAGCCTCAGCCTTTGGAGTGGCTGGGGCTACAAGCATGCACTACAATGACTGGCTTGTACATAATTTTCATAGTCAAATAATACTACAAGGTTCTGAAGAGAAAACAGCTGTCCTCTCTTAGTTACCCAGTTTGGAGAAAATAAAATTTAATAGTTTAATTATTATAATCAGAAAAATAGTATTCACAGCAGAGCTACACACAACTTTTTATTGTCTTATATCATACTTACTTGTCTTGGAGTTAATGTATCTATTAACTTTAAAATTTTTTCACTTTTTTTTTTTTTTGCTTCAGTTTTTCACATTAAAGGTTTACCTCACAGGTCAATCATTGTCTATTGGTTCACATTTAGGAGTGATGATGGGTATTACTTTAGGGTTATTTATTTGTGTTACAAATGTTAGTATTTTCGCTTGGCTACTCTGTCAGGCTACAGTGGAGAGGGGACATGGGAAGGAGTTATAAGCAAGCTGTCAGTAAAAGGGTTATAAAGCTCACCATTTAATAGACAGATCTTAACTTTGCCCTTTGGTTTTTAATTCAGCTCTTCACCGTATCTAGGGTGCTGGAATCCAGTGTCCCTCCATGACAACTTCTCCCCAGGGTAAACCTCAAATCGTCTTTCAGAAAATGTGCAGAGGGACAGCTATCTGCCCAAGTGAGTATGACAGGGTATTTATATAAGGTATATAAGAGGTGTCTATACCTCCTTAGTCAGATGGTTAAGCTATCCTTCTGTTTTCAGTGCCAAGCTTCTCCCACCATGTTCAAAGTTAATGCTCAGTTCCTGACTCTCCGTAGGGTTTATGTTCCTTCTTCATATTTTTATATGAGATTTTTGAATTAAATTTTTATTAATACAGAAAAATTGAAAAGTAACATCATATATGTTTGTAATACTTGCACATATAACTCTCTCCTCCTCCCAATTTCTTATTCATCTTTTGACTCTATTTCTTGGGTGTTTGGTGTTTGTGATGCAGAAGGTTTTTTTTGTTTTGTTTTTTAAAATGAACTCGAAAGTTACGGCTTCTGTATTTTGTGTTATAAAAGTCTTTACTACCTGAAGAGTTAAAGAATATTGTTCTATATTTTCTTCTGGAGCGTTATAGTCCCTCTTTGTCTTCACAGTTTTTGGGAGGTACATGAATCTGAAATTTATTTTGCTGTAAGATATATCAGGTAGTGGTAGGTATCCAATATTATTTTTTTTTCCCAGCTGGCTATCTAGTTGTTTCAGCACAATACTTTGGATTTCTTATCGTTTTTATGATGATTTGAAATGCTACTTTTACATTGAATTCTCATTTGAATTAAGGTCCTTTCTAAGTTGCTATTCTTTTTCACAGATTAAAAAAATTATGCTCCATTTATCACATCATTCCAATTATTATTGTAGTTTAAATATAGGTTTAACTATCCGGCTTGCTGATTTGGGGTTTAATAATAGGTTTTGCTATCCTCCTACAGCAATCTGGAGAACATCCCAGTAAATGCTCAGGTCAAAAGCCTTGCAGTAATCCTTTTCTCACACACTACATTTAATCCATCAGCAAATCTGGCCCATTCTACCTTCAAAATATATCCTGAATCTGACCAACTTTCTAGCGCTCCATCCAAGACAAAGCCACCATCATTTCTGTCCTCTGGATTATTGCAACAGCCTCCCAAATGATTTCCTTGCTTCTGTGTTGGTGTCTTTACTATTTAGTTTCCACATAGAAGCCTGGGTCAGAATAAAAGCCACCATCACTAACACAGCTCTAATGACCTCTTAGAACTCATCTCCTCCCACTCCCTCTGTCACTCAGCTCCAGCCCCACAGGCATTTTAGCTATTTCTTAAGTGAATACATCAACAAACTAAGCATAATTTACCGCAGGATGCCTTTACACTTGTCATTCCCATTTCCTGGAACTTGCTTCCCTCCGCTATCCATTTAGGATGGTGGCAGAGACGCAAGACAGGGAGAAGGAAGTGTAAATACACTATGTCATAATTTCTTAATAGGTAGTAGCTAAATATTATCTAAACAAATAGGGCCAGGCACAGTGGTTCATGCCTATAATCCCAGCACTGCAGGAGGCTGAGCACAGGCGGATCACCTGAGGTCAGGAGTTCTAACTCAGCCTGGCCAACGTGGTGAAACTCCATCTCTACTAAAAATACAAAAAATTAGCCAGGTGTGGTTGATGGTGCTTGTAATACCAGCTACTCAGGAGGCTGAGGTAGGATAATCGCTTGAATCCAGGAGGCAGAGGTTGCAGTGAGCGGAGAACACCCACTGCACTCCAGCCTGCCAGAGACTCCATCTAAAAACAAACAAACAAACAAACAAACAAAAAACAAATAGAAGAGTATGTATATTTCACAATAAAGGTAAAACAAAAATACAAACTTCTCCAATTGTCAGAAAAAAAGTAACAACACAAAACAAGCATAGAACATATAGTGAAATATCATTAAAAATAAGCCAAAATAAGAAAGAAATCATTAAAAAATGATAGAACTAACACTCATCTGTTATATCCTTAAATGTAAATATGCTAAACCTATCTATTATAAAATAATCTGCTTGAATTATAAAGCAAAGAGCATTTACATGGTATACTCTGTATATAAAGAGAGCACTAAATTAAAATTACTTAGAAAACTTAAAAATAAAAGAATGAACAAAGACATTCTAAGAAAATATAAATAGTAGGAAAGTAGAGGTTGCAATATAAACATCAGGTGAGACTAAATTCTGGAAAATAATTACAAAGATGGCACCCTATAAAGGAAGCAATACACAATGATTTTACAGATATGTCCAACTTACGTATACATTTTGACTAAAATGTTGGAAGTTGGAATTGGGATAGGGTGGGCAGTGGTAGACAAACTAGAGGCCCATGTGCTGCTCTCTATGGCCTTGAACCATCATTGAAGAACCCCTTCACATTTTAGGCCATATCCAAGGACTGCTTGTCTAGTTATTTACCTTTATTTTTCTTTAAAGTAATTCATCTCTTAACTGAAATAGGTTTATTTAAAATAAAAACTGGTAAATGTGAGAGTTAGTACCTTATCTTTAAAAGATAGCTGCTTTTCTGTTCTGAGATTACAGTCCCATGTTACCAGATTATTCAAAAGAAGCTGGAAATCCAGCTTTTGGATAAAATCTTCCGATTTTTAAATGTTAGCTTAATGGGACAAACACAACTTGCCTATGATTCTTTTGAGCATGAGTCCAACAGCTTTCAGTCTTTATGTTGGCAGGTGCTGGGGACACACAAAGGGAATCCTCCTCCTTGTCTCCTCTTTGCAGTCTCGGCCAGTGGCTCCCACAACTCAATGCCTCCTTCTCTCTTCTCCCTTCATCCTCAGCCACTGATACACCCCTTATGACATATCTGAGCTTTAAACTCCTTAAGAGCAAGAATTATGTCTTACTGCACTTTCCCTCCTAGGGCCTACCAGAATTTCTGGCACATAACAGGTGTCCATTCACTCATTCATTCATTCAAACATATGTTAGACAGCAGGGAAATACATAAGACTTTATAGCTTAAGTAAAAAGGTTTATAGTCATTGTAAAACTATTGACAAAAACTATGCACAGTTCTGAGGGCTATAAGGAAGGGGCACCTAATTCTGACTGAAGGAGTAGGGATGGCTCTCCAGAGGAAGCAATATGCAGATTTACCCAGAAAAAAAAAAAAAAAAAAAAAAACCAGCCTGGGCAACACGGTGAAACCCTGTCTCTCCAGAAAAATATAAAAGTTAGTTGGGTGTGATGGCACATGCCTGTAGTACCAGCTTCTCATGAGGCTGAGGTGGGAGAACTGCTTGAACCCAGGATGTTAAGGCTGCAGTGAGCTCAAGATCACGCCACTGCACACCAGCCTGAGTGACAGAGCAAGACTGTCAAGAAAGAAAAGAAAGAGATAAAGAAAGAAAAGAGAGAAAGGAAAGGAAAGGAAAGGAAAGGAAAGGAAAGGAAAGGAAAGGAAAGGAAGGAAGGAAGGAAGGAAGAGAAAGAAAGAAGGATGTGGGGAGGTGTTGCAAGAAAAAAGAGCAGCTTGGTGTGGGATCTAGATTAGATTGGAATCACTGATTTCTAGGGTATGGGCTGCAGATGAAGGACTACAGTGCCAGAAGGATAGTCAGGCTTGGTCTTGAAGAACTACACTGAATGACCTTGATCTACATTAGCATACTATGCAACCTAATGCCTCTTCTTTTCCCCAGTGGCTTCACACCCCCCACCCCCCACCCCCTCAGCCCCTCTTAACTTCCTCTTATTCTTGGACTGGGCATATCTCATCTATTCTTTGTGTACCAGTTCCAGTGCCATTTTCTCTGGAAAGACAGTCAGTCCAACCACCCTGTAGCCCCCAAGAACAGAATTTGAATAGACTGAACAACTGTACTTTGCACATACTATTATTTTAACACTACTTATTCTATTTTATAGGTATTATTATTAGTTTTCCCACTAGGCTGGAATTGTTTTAAATTTTAAAAATTAATCTTTGTATCCAAAGCATCAGTATGATACTTTGTATTTGTTCCCTGAATGAATAGATACCTGCATATGAGTGTTTCTGAAATGCAAAAGGAGTAAGATTGTCACTGATGTCAGAGGAGAGATAATTTGAAATGGACATTAAGAATAAGTAATGTTTAACATAAAAAAAGTATGAGAGAAGACATATGCAAATGGAATAGCATAAGCAAAGATACAGAGGCCAAAATGTCAAGGCAAATACTGCAGAATAATGAATAATGACAAGAGATGAAACGTAAGGCAGGCACTAGGGGGTATTTAATGATAAGAAAGTTAAGTTAGGGTTATATTATGAAGGGTCTTGAATGTCCAGTGAGGGGTTCAGATTTAATCCATTAGTTCATATGGACATTATTCATAAATGTCAATTTTCAGATTTTTAGAAAATTCAATCGAGTAATCAAAAGACAATGGGAAGACAAATGCAAATGTATCCTACTTTGGATATTTATTTGTGGATTGTCCAGGAATCGAAACGTGGGAGTTCCAGCTGTTTAAGAGCCCTTCTCTCTGAGCTCAGTTTACATCTCTGAGGTCATGATGTCTAATATAGGACTAGACATTACAGTGAATATTCAATCAGTATTATTGGCATCCTGAATATTGATTGCTACTTTGGTAGAAGGTTAGATAGTAGTCCACTTTGAGAGGGAACAGAGTCCTTGAAAAATAATTGATGGAGAGTAAAAAGATTGTGCCATGAAGTAACTGGGAAGTAAGCACTGGGAAGAACTGAAATTGAGAAGAGGAAAAATAATAATAAATAATAATATGGCAACTTAGCACTTATTATGTACCAGACATTGTGCTACGTGCTTTAGGTATATTGTCTGCCTTGTTCCTGACAACAGCCTTTTGAAGTAGCTATATCACCTTTCGTATGTTACACACACAGTCTGAGGTTCAGAGATTCAGAGATTCATTTGCTGAGGGTCACACAGGTGATAAAGTGGGGTGGAGCCAAGATCTGCAGCCAGCTTTGTCTGATAATAGTCGCCTCAAAGAGTAGAAAGGTAGTGGAAAAAGAAGCAAAAGAAATGTTGTGATATCTTTTTTAAAAAAATGTATAAAGGATGGAACAGAAAAAAGGCAGGGAGAGAAATTCTGCCGTACCTTGAGGAGGGGAAAAGGCAAAAGGAATTTCTGATAGGGTTGGGACATCTGCTTATTCTTCTAAGGTCACTGGAATTAAAAAGGACTGCCAGCAATGTCTCAGGGAAAAAAACACTTCATCAGAAATCTCTGCAAAGATTATCTGTTGCTAGGATTAGTTTCCAAGTCAGCTGGTCCTCAGGGATTATGTAGGTGAAACTTTGATGTGAAATCCCATTTTGCCCAGTTTTAGACAGACTGTGATGGAGTGTGATGTAAAGCTTATGGTTTATGTGTGAAGAAACATCTGAAGAAATAAGATCTGAAGAACAGTTTTTAAACAACATAGTATTAAGCAGCAAGCTAAAGATTTGTCTACGTACATTATTATTCAGGAATAAAATTGTTGGAGATCATATGATTAGGTGGAAGACATATTGTGGTAAAGCAGGACAATATTATAATCCAGGGCAGATATTTGATATGTGGACCTGAGAATATAAAGGTTTGGTGGCACTGTGACCAGTAAGTCCTGAAACAAACACTCTGAAATCTGATATCCAGTTAGAGACTATTTCAGATGTTGTAGAAGCTAAAGTCTGTATAATGAATGGAAGTCTAGAGAGCATGTCAGTTTGGGCCAACTCATGCTTAAATGCCTCAGATAAGAAGAAAAGGGACCAATTCACATATAAAATCTATGCCAAACAGCCTATTGTCTCTAGAGTCAGAATAGAACAAACAGGAGGAGAACAAAATAATCAAAGGAAAGTAGACATTACCCATATCCTTGCAAAAGGTGAGTAGCCTGAGGGATCAGAGCTACATAAATAATAAAGAGATAAATAAGTGGGAAAAATTTGTAGGCTTCAGGAAAAAAAATTAAGGGAAGACCTTCAAACAGAAGCATGGAGACAGAGGAAGGGACAGAAGAGAAAGAGTGAATTAAAGTGAGTTAAATTCACATTTGGGCATGATACAAGAGGTGATCTGTTGCTGCAGAAAACATATAGGACTTTGAGTCAACATTGTATACCTTCCTTGTTAATGGCGTGACCTTCGCAAGGCACCTAACTTTTCAGGCCATCTATAAAATGAGGACCAAGAAACCTTACCAACCTTACAGATTTGCTGTGAAGATCAACTGAGATGATATATGAGAAGCATTTTGCAATTGCTATCAAACCCTATGCAGAAATAATAGTATTCATTAGTAGGCAGGTTCTTATAAAATCTAATTTAAACTGATGGTGCAAGTGATTAAGTGGGGTTGAAAATTTAATGGCATTTGCTTAGGAGGAAGGTTGCCATGGAATTCCATGTCACACTGAGCTCTGCTTTTATTGCTTTGGTCTGTGTTCAAACATTGAGAGTGAGCCTATTTGCTTATTTGTGTTAGTGCCATTGAACAGACAAGTATGACAGGTGTTTCCTTACAGGTCTCTTCCTTGTGTATACTATTATAAAGACCCAGTTCATGTTGGACTTTTTCCATGCAGTGTTTTCCAACTATTAAAACCTAAAGAGTTCCCACCTCTTTTCTGGATCTCTCTGAACTTTCTGCTTATACAATATCTTCCAATATAAATTATAATCAGGCTGGGTGCAGTGGCTCATGCTTGTAATCCCAGCACTTTGAGAGGCCGAGGCGGTGGATCACTCGAGGTCAGGAGTTTGAGACCAGCCTGGCCAACATGGTGAAACCCTGTCTCTACTAAAAATACAAAAATTAGCCAGGCATGGTGGTGCACACCTGTAATCCTAGCTACGCGGCAGGCTGAGGCACGAGAATCGCTTGAACCTGGGAGGCAGAGGTTGCAGTGAGCTGAAATCGCACTACTGCACTCCAGCCTGGGTGACCAAGCAAGACTTGGTCTCAAAAATAAATAAATAAATAATAATCCCAAAGGCATGTTTACTTGTTTTCTAATTGCATACTTTATACCTTGATATGTATCTGTAAAGTGACTTTTTAGCTTGTGGTTGGTATTTGTAAGACATAAATACTACAAATATATAAATACACAGAGATATATACAGATAGAGAGTTGACTCTTCATTTTTTTTTGTAGTTAACTTTTTTTTTTATACTTTAAGTTCTAGGGTACATGTGCACAACGTGCAGGTTTGTTAAATATGTATACATGTGCCATGTTGGTGTGCTGCACCCATTAACTCATCATTTACATTAGGTATATCTCCTAATGCTATCCCCTTCCCCCTCCCCCGTCCCGAGTTGATTCTTCATTTTATCTGAGTGAGGAATTATGAATCCTTCTTACCCAGCAGGAAAACAAAACAAAACAAAAAAACAACCCATTAAATTAGAAGAGTAAGGGTAGAGAAATGTGCTTCACCCCGGAAATGTATTAAACATTTCTGATAATTTAAGATGTATTTGAAGGCGATGTGAGATTAGAAATTTTATTTGATATTACATGTGGAATTTCTTAGAGCTCTCTGCCAGTGTGCATTTTTCTGTCCCACTGATAAAAGAACAGTCTAAGATCCCCTTGCTTTGATCAGCTTACAGTGTGCTTTTTGATTCTGCCCTTAGGGTTTATATTCGACTCTTTCTTAGCACACCAATAAAAACTTAGCTGGTTGAAATCAACTTGCGTCTTTGAAATCAAGTGGCACACTTGCATTCGTCAACAGTACCACTGATTTTCTAATCTTGATGAAGTGTTAATGAGAAACTTCTACAAAAAAGAGAGTTTGACCCACTCCCACCTATTACCTTGCCACAGAAAACTGTTGTCAGGCCTCCCCCTGGAGGACACGGTAACAAGTGCATAGAGGTCCCTAAAACTTGGATTTCTCGCTAGGCTTTCCTCCTATGGAGCAGATATTAAGAGGAGGCTAAAGGACAAAATAGGACCTAGAAAAAAGGTAGAAATGTTTGAGCTACTTCTCTCAGTTCAGGTTTCCAACCTCCTCACCTTTGGTGTGTTTATTGCTTCTGTCCTTCTCCAGTTTCTTCTTCTGGGTCTTCTAACAGTATTAATCAAAGGGTATAACAAAGAAAGCAACCTTAGTCCCCAAACCAACTGTAGTTGGTTGACTATAGTTACCACTAAGCTATAGTTTCTAATAAAGAAAATGGCTTCTTTGAATGGAAACATCCATGACTATGCAGTAGTCATGATTCCTACTTATTCTGATATGCTGTTAAACAGCTGAACCAAAATGGACAGTAATGAATAATGGAACACACTTACCAGGTGTTGTGCACAGTGTAAAGTGCTTCCTGTGCATTTCACCTTCATGACAGCTCTGTGAGATAAATCTTCTTATCCATGTTTTATAGGTTCT
The DNA here is from genome assembly GCF_002776525.5 of Piliocolobus tephrosceles. Taxonomy (NCBI): domain Eukaryota; kingdom Metazoa; phylum Chordata; class Mammalia; order Primates; family Cercopithecidae; genus Piliocolobus; species Piliocolobus tephrosceles. The sequence continues at coordinate 54,244,382 of NC_045442.1, read as the reverse complement.
CAAAGAGGCTAAATGACCTGATCTAAAGTCCTTATCTCTTTGTTAGGGATTCCCCCAATGTGTTCAGTAATGAGCAGTGAATAATGAAAAGAATGGCTTTGATATACACACCCACTTAGCCTTCTTCTTCAAAAATCACATGGTGGTATAGCTTAATTTATTTATTTTTATTTTTAATATTTTTGAGATGGAGTCTTGTTCTGTTGCCCAGGCTGGAGTGCAGTAGTGTGATTTTGGCTCACTGCAACCTCCACCTCCTGGGTTCAAGTGATTATCCTGCCTCAGTCTCACGAGTAGCTGGGATTACAGGTGCCCACCGCCACAACTGGCTAATTTTTTGTATTTTTGGTAGAGACAGGGTTTCACCATGTTGGCCTGGCTGGTCTTGAGTTTTTGACCCCAAGTGGTCCACCCACCTCAGTCTCCCAAAATGCAGGGACTACAGGTGTGAGCCACCACGTGTGGCCGGTATAGCTTAATTTAAAACATCACCATTTGTACTGAGATCATGAAACATTTGTATCCAGGTCAGGTATTTCTTCAATAGGAAATGAGAGTACGTAACCACCAGTGATTTAACATTTTAGCCTCTCTGGTGAGATAATCATGTTTGTGTAAACCAAAAATTATCTAAGACAGGTCTCAATAAATTTAGAGATTTATTTTGCCAAGGTTAAGGATTGTGACCCATGACATATCCTCAGGAGGTCCTGAGAACATGTGTCCAAGGTAGTTGGGTTACAGCTTGGTTTTTGTGTGAAGTATACATTGGTTCCATCCAGAACATCAAGACAATTCAGGTCATAGGTGGATTCAAAGATTTTCTGATTGGCAATTTGTTGAAAGATCTAAGTTATTATTTACAAGCTGAGAATAAACAGAACAGAGTGTCTGAGTAAAGATAAGCAGTTGGGAAGATCAAGGTTATTGTGTAGATAAAGCCTCAAAGGTGGCTGCTCTTAGAGGCAATAGATGGCAAATATTTCCTCTTCAGATATTTAAAAGATATTAGAGACTCTCAGCTAATCTCCTCAGGATCAGAAAAAGATCTGCAAAGGGAAGGGGATTCTCTATGGAATGTACATTTCCCCCACAAGAGGTAGCTTTGCAGGGCCATTTTAAAATATGTCAAAGAAATATATTTTGGGACAAAATACTTTCATTTCCTTCAGGGCCTGCTATTTGTCATGTAATGCTATACTAGTGTCAGGTTTCATCTTTTTTTTTTTTTTTTTTTTTTTGAGACCGAGTCTTGCTGTGTTGCCCAGGCTGGAGTGCAGTGGTATGGTCTTGGCTCACTGCAACCTCCGCCTCCTTGGCTCCTGAGTAGCTGGGATTACCATGACACCTGGCTAGCTTTTCTATTTTTAGTAGAGACAGGGTTTCACCATGCTGGTCAGGCTGGTCTCCAACTCCTGATCTCAAGTGATCCATCTGCTTTGGCCTCCCAAAATGCTGGGATTACAGGCATGAGCCACCGCACCTGGCCAGAATTTCATGTCTTGTTGCTACTAAGAGTCTGTCAGTATTTTTTTTTTTTTTTTTTTTTTTTTTTGAGACGGAGTCTCGCTCTGTCGCTGCCCAGGCTGGAGCACAGTGGCGGGATCTCAGCTCACGGCAAGCTCCGCCTCCCGGGTTTACGCCATTCTCCTGCCTCAGCCTCCCGAGTAGCTGGGACTACAGGCGCCCGCCACCTCGCCCGGCTAGTTTTTTTTTTTTTTTAGTAGAGACGGGGTTTCACCGTGTTAGCCAGGATGGTCTCGATCTCTTGACCTCCTGGGGATCCACCCGTCTCAGCCTCCCTAAGTGCTGGGATTACAGGCTTGAGCCACCGCGCCCGGCCGAGCCTGTCAGTCTTAAGATCTCTATTTTAATGTTAATGCTGGTTTGTTGTGTCTAAACCCCAAAAGAAAGAGACATAATGAGGCATATCTGAGCTCCCACTTCCCAACATGACCTGATCTAGTTTTTTACGTTTGTTTGGCATCCCTTTGGCTGAGAGGGGTCCATTTAATTGGCTGGGAGGCTTGGAGTTTTATTTTTGGTTTACATTTGAATACAAGACCTTTTAAGTCTTGGCCAAGGCAATGTGAGCTGCCTCTTCTGTTTAATTCTGATATTGAGTCAGGAGTGACAACTAGATTTCATCTTGCATATTAAAAGTCAGGGGAAAAAATGCTATTAATGATATTCTACAGGAAGGCACACTGCAGACATAACAAGTGGTGGAACCAATCACATCCAGCTTGGAGAGGGCAAAGTGTATTGCTTTGAACTGGTCTCCAAGCTTTGAAACTTGCTGCCTCCATTTCCCTTCAAAAACATAACTCATTATTTAGTTATTACCCTGACCTGGGTGGTTCTAGATTTATGCCTCTTGTACTCATATAGCTTTTGTACTTCACTCTCCCACCTCATAGCTCTAATCATATTAAGAAAGAATGACCTTTTTATTTGTCTCTAACACTAGCCTTTTCTCCTACTAAGAGAAATGTGTGTATGTGTATTGATGAACTCCAGGAGGGCAGAAATTGTTTCCGTCTTGTACTTATCGTGTGGCAGACAGTAGGTGCTCGATAATGTGAAAGAAAAGTAGCTCAGAGCAGTCTGAGCTATGTGAGGTATGCAGAATTAATCAGGTGAGAGACAGGAATAAGAGACTTCAATCACACCCTTACCCACTGTTATGGTCAGGCTTTGTGTCCCCACCCAAATCTCATCTTGAATTGTAAACCCCATAATCCCCATAAGTCAAGGGAGAGACCAGGTGGAGGTAATTGAATCATAGGTCATTTCCACTATCTGTTCTCGTGATAGTGAGTTCTCAGGAGAGCGGATGGTTTTATAAGGGGCTCTTCCCTCTTTGCTTGGCACTTCTCCTTCCTGCTGCCTTGTGAAGAAGGTTCCTTGCTTCCCCTTCACCTTTTGCCATGAGTTTGTTTCCTGAGGCCTCCCCAGCTGTGCTGAACTGTGAGTCAATTGAGCCTCTTTGCTTTATAAATTACCCAGTCTTGTGCAGTTCTTTACAGCAATATGGAAATGGACTAATAGACCCACTCACTCATGCCTCGGGGCAATTGTTTAAGGGCATTTTACTTTTCCTTTCCTGTAATTTCCAGACTAGCTAATAAGTTACCTAAAATGTTATCACAAGTTGCACAATGTAACCCTCACCTGTTATCTTCATATTACTGGAATTTGTGATAGGAAGAATGATGTGTAGCCCATCAATAGCTTATTATGGTTAATGAACCAATGTAAGAAGTGCCCCCACCCCTGCCCCTACCACACACACTTTTTTTTCCTTTAAAAACCCACTTGTAACTGCTGCTAATCGGGGTATATATTCAGGGCCACTTGAATCTGTGTCTCCTGGGTTGCAGTCCTCAAATAAACTTTTTGCCTATATTAATTTTGACTCAGTTTCTTTCTTTAGGCCAACAATAACTATTTGCAGAAATTACTATAAAATGGCCCTTTTTTTCTCTCATGCATAAAAATTCTAAAAGTATTTTTTTTCCAAAATTGTTTTAGGATGTTAACAAGTTTGCCAATGTTCAATCATTTCTCCATATTAAAATTATGTAGGAAACAACTCTGAATCATTGTACTACTTTTAGCAAGTGACATGATTTCAGGCTAAGGAGGCTAAGCTTGTCTATATTATGTGTGAGATACCATGATAGATGTTTAAATTCATTATCTCTAATGCTTGAAGGGTAAGGACAATCTCCTTTTTACATGATAAAAAGGTAAATAGGATGGAGAGAGAGATTATTAGGAATTGGTTCACATGATTACGGAGGCTGACAAGATCTGCAGGGTGAGTCAGCAAGCTGGAGACACAAGAGAGCAGATGGTTTAGTTTTAGCCTGAAAGTAGGCAGGCTTGAGATCCAGGAAGATTGCTTATTTCAGTTCAAAGCCGTCAAGCAGGAAGAATTCTCTCTTCCTGGAGAAGGCACAGCATTTTTGCTTTATTGAAGCCTTTAAAGGATTGAATGAGGCCCACCCACGTTAGGGACTATAATCTGCTTTACTTAGTCTACTGATTTAAATGTTAATCTCATCCAAAACCACTCACAGAAACACCCAGAAGAATGTCTGAACAAATATCTGGGCACCTTGTAGCCCAGTCAAATTGCAACATAAAATTAACCATTAGAGAGAATAATTTCTTCAAGATATCAAATAATGAGGGGCAGATCAGGGATCTGAATTTAAGTTTGACTTAGAATTCCATCATTGTTGCTCCCACATTGCCCCAAGGACAATCACCAGGACTTCCAAGCTGACAAACACCAGAAACTTCAGTCTTCTTCATAGCAGCTTTCTCCCACAGCATTGGCCACAGATTTGAAATAACCAAGTACCATACCTCTCCCCAGTTATGATACATCATGTACACAACTGGTTTAAAACAAGCTGACTTGGATAGTTGTTTTGTTGGTTGGTTGGTTTTTATACCACAAGTTTAGCCATAGAAGTGTTGGTTAGGTAGACTACTTTATAGCCAATCATGTCAGAATAAGATAGCTATTCAGTACATTTTCCTAACAGGCATGTTCAAAAATTTAGAATACAGGATGTAGAGAAACAAATAAGAAAAAAAAAAAAGGTAATCAGGTTTGGGGACAGAACAAGACAAAATATTGACTTTTTGGCAGCTACCTTTGTATGCTTTAAAAATCTTGCATTCAAATCTATTTATTAAACAAATATTTACTGAACATCTGCAAATGTATTTGTAACTGTTCTGGGTACTGAGACTACTGTAATAATCAAAATTTTAAAAATTATTTTATTTCTCAGGGATTAAAAAAGGTGAGTGCTCGAACATTATAGTTACTTTCCAAACCAGACGCCAAAAGCATAAGGGAGTCACAGAAACGTAAACTGCTGCAAGTGACCAAACTTTTTGGAGTACAAAGGTACTGCAAGATCAGGGACATATACCAAATGCATATATACTGGATGGCATTGTTAAATTATGAAATGTAATTCATATTACATGGCTTCATATTTTCATTATCAGAGACTCAACACTAGGTGGCATCCAGGGTCAGGCTGAAAGCAGTAACTAGCAATGGAAAGCCAATCGTATTAACTTCTGTGCTCGATGCACCTTCCCTGTGGATTCTAAGAGAAACAGTTTTAAAAGAGAAAGGGGTGATGTTGCTTTAAGTAATGATCAAAATGTTCTTTGCCGGGAGGGATGTGAAAGTGAAGAGATATAGAAGGTACATGTGAAGGCTACAGGGCAGACTGCATTGGAAAAATGAAGGCTGAGACATTTTAAAAGTTTAAAATCATGGTATTCAAGGAAAACACACAGCATTATTGTTTAGAATAAAGAGAAGAAACCTGTTAAGAAAGTTCAGGATTAAAAAAAAAAAGATTACTGTGCAGATATGGATGACATAAGTGGAACTCTACTTTTCATAGTTGGGAGATTCTGAAATAAATTTAACAGACTTTGCTAAGTTTAACTGATGATAAAGCCATAAGAGACATAATCTCTCTTGTCTGTATCTCATGTCTATCTTGTATAATGAGTTAGATAAAGCCCTGCTTATGAAATTGTTGGCAAGCAGTATCACCAGCAGAAAAATCATTTACCTCCCAGTAATGAGGATTCAGGCAGGTGGACAATGCTCAAAATTGTTTTAAATGAAAAAGCTGGGAATCTACATAACGCTGCATATTTACAAATGAAAATGATGTCACAATTAAAGAATAAACTATTAACATGAATTGACTTCTGGTTATCTGTAAGGGATAGGCTGGAAGAACTAGAAATACATTATCCACAGAGATACAGGTATTAAAGAGAACATCTACTTTATACAATATCTAGCTGACAACACTCTAAGCTCAGCATTTTTCTGTTCCATGCTTCGGGTTGAACTTTTTTGTTGTTCAGGGATGTAAGAGCTAACACCATAGCAACACTTCTCATTTATAATCTTATATTTCTTCACTGATTAGACATTTTTTCCCCTTTAGGGTGATCCTGGCAATTTCAGTTAACACATGTTAACAATCGATCTCCCTGTTGTGTATTTTATTTAATCATTTAATTAAAGTTATCGGTTGGGAAGACATTAGGATGTATTGCCTTTACCCTTGATTTGGATCCATGATGGTAAACCGGATGGAAGTAAAGACTTTTTTTCTTTTTTTGTAGTAACTTTCCATGAAGCGTCAACCCATTGTGCTAATGAAAAATTCCATATAACACAAACTAAATCTCAAAATAAAACTGTTATTTTAATACCTTAATAAGTCTCAGAACTTTAGATGGCTTAGTGGTTCCCAGACTTTTAAATTCCATGGAGCAGTGAAAAAAAAAAGTAGGGACCAACATTGCGCTGCCACCTTATTATTTTGCCAAGCTACTACCATCAACATTTCATAAAAGACACTTCAATACTACAAGAGCTGAAATAATCATAATAAAAAATCAAATTTGAGCTTTCTATCAGTATTATTTACATTTTTCCTTTGAGGAGAGCTGAAAATTCAGTCTTGGTCTAGAATCTGGGAACAATTGCCTAAAATGCCATTTAGTCCATTCACTTCACAGTTTAAAAGGCTGAGAGGTGAGTGGCTTTGCCTGAGGTCAGCTAGTATTAAAATCAAGGAGAAAAAGCACAGCTTTTGACAGCTAGAATTACACACCCTCACAGATACCCAAGCACAAAATACTGTACGTTGCTAATCAGGAGTCATAGTCAATGCCTATCTTAAAGCAAAATCAAATCAAAAACCTACCTAATGTAAAATCAAAAAATCTCACCTACTTTGTAGTAGAAATAGTAGGTATACATGGTTGTAGCTGTTTCTGTCAAGAGAATAAATCATAAATTACCATAATTACATAACCTATGCCATAAATAGTGTAAGCTTCTAATTCTCCAAAATGTTTCTCTGTCTCAATTATATGGTCTACAGATGCCTAATAAATGTCTGTTGCATGAACAGATGAACAAGATTTTTCACATTAGAAACTTCTCAACCTAGTAAAAACTCTTCAGAAATAATTAGAATATAAATGACACAGAAAAAAAGGATGAAAGTCCCACTTGTCTTGCCTTAACAAAATGAAAAGCACTTAGAAGCATTAAGGTGCTTAGCTAGAACAGTAATTGCACACGATGATTTCTGTGTAAAAAAAATCTCATATTAACCTAACCACACTCACTTTGGTTTTTAGGTTAAATAACCTGAAAAGGTTTTAATCATAAATGAATGCTAGTTCAAGAGCATGTAAAAATTTTAACATGACCTTGAAAATACATTTACTTAATTATTTTGGCCTTTCAAAATGCTCAAGATCTGTATTTCACAGTAAGGTGGTCATTTATAATTTTGCCATACATATACACACACTCATATAATCCTACAGTTTTGAGAACTGGTACCAGCTTCCCCCTGACATTACAAAAACGCATGATTAACAATATAATTTCAAATTCAAGATAAAGAACAGTCTGTTAAGTTAGAAGGATGTCCCTTTATCAGAAACATTGGGAGCTGATGCATTTAGTTTTCTATAAAACAATTCATCTTTAAAAGCATGATTGCTCTGTTTTGCTGACATGCATACTTATTTTAAAAAGGAGGTGGGCAAAGAAAAAACTTACCCTAAGAATCTAATAGAATCAGTTTGTAGGATTTTAGATTTTATGATGAATATGTGACTTAAAGACATGTCCAAGTTAGTTACACAGGCTTCTTAAAACCAGTGTACAATTCTGTTACCATCTTTTATCTACAGTAATACACAAAACTATGTATTTAAAAATAGCCATGATGATATATTACAGAGGAATGTTGATGTCAGGTTTGATTCCTGTCAAGGTAAATGGATTTTATCAAGTACAAACCTGTGATCGACTACTGCTGAGAATTCATGTAAACTAAAATAAATAATGAAGATGTTTACCAGCTTAATCAATTTCAATTATGTTTGCCCGATTTTCTATATATTTTGCCATGATTTTCCTTCTAACCTATGAAATTCAAAAATCTAATCTCTCTTTAAAAATATTATGAATTATTTGTCTTAACTCTTTTATTGCTAATTATTTTGTTTTTATATTTTCTTTTTTCTGAATCAACAATGAATGCAATGTTTCTGCTCTGAGTCTTTGAAGAATATTACATAAACAAACACTTGTCTTCAAATTTTTGCTTTTAAGAAAAAGATCATACAATTTAAAAGCCATGTGCTTCATTAGCTAGAGTGGGAAAAAAAATCTTCCCACGCCTTTGATCTAATCTTGTGACTACTATTTCTGTCAGGATATGTGGCTTAGTGATCAAAAGGCTTGACATTATGTGCTCCAATTCCTTCAAAGTCCTCAGTTCAAGTGCTTACCATTCCTTGGGCCAGAATTCTGGAACATTAGATTTTAAGACATTCTTCATGACTAATTTAAATCTAATATCACTTTTAACTACATTTTCACTATTAGCTCCTTTAATGGATCCATCTTCATTAAGTATCTATGAAGATGAATACGAAGAAGTTACCACCCCTTTATTATTGACCTTACTTGTGAAATTAAGCAGAATAACATTCATCAATCATTTTGATTGAAAACTGTGAAAAACAGAAGCCATACTTTCTCAATGTCATTACCAATGTCAAGAAAATCAAGGTCACAACAGGTCTTTCCTAGATTGTATTAAGAAATTTATATAGCTGAATCACATCATATTTAGTTTCTAGGTTAATATGAAAAGATGGTAATTTTTCTTTGAAACTTACAAGTACAATCTGCAAATACATAATTTTGAGAATAATTTAATATGTTGACTTCAAGATACAACTATATTCTATGTAAGATACAACTCTATATGTCAATATTTTAAAGAAACGGATCCTTACAAGACCAAAATAACCCACAGGCCACGAGGTTGGTTTTTCCTTTTTTTTTTTTTTTTGTTTAAACAAATGTGCACCACGATGTTTCATCAAGACAAATGCCATGAATGTGAAAGCTGCAGTTTGCAATACACCACATTTAGAACCCAGCGAAGGTGAATTAGACAGAGGTGGTAGTCATTCTAATTAAACAATCAGGTAACTTCACAACAAGCTGATTTGCAGCATCAAAAGTGTCCATTTAAGTTTCTTTTTTCTTGATGATCAGAGGGCCCACATTGTCTCCAGTCTCTTCGTTATGTTTTGTGTGAGCCCCATCACAGAATGGGAACTAGGAAGAGAAAGAATGAATGTGAAACATCTAATCTCAAAATCAGTATTATGCTTGGCAGAGTGGAAGGTGATGCTTAATTCACATAACATCACATAAAAGATTTTCTTGGCTGTCTTATATAGGCTTTCTTAAACAGCATATGTAAACTATACTACTTAGTAGGAGGAAGAAATTGACTTGAGCATAATACACCCATCATTTATTGAATTTCACTGTGATTTTGATGAGTGTTGAAGGCCTTTTTTATGTTTATGTATTAGTTACATTCCTTTCTAGTGAATATGTCTATTGCCTATTTACTTCTAAGAGTTTAAGTTCATTTATTTAAAATCAATTTGTGGTCAGGTGCAATGGCTCATGCCTGTAATCTTAACACTTGGGGAGGCTGAGATGGGTGGATCGTTTGAGGTCAGGAGTTCAAGACCAGCCTGGCCAACATGGTGACACTCTGTCTCTGCTAAAAATACAAAAATCAGCCAGGCATGGTGGCGAGTGCCTGTAATCCCAGCTTCTTGGGAGGCTGAAGCTTGAACCTGGGAGGTGGAAGTTGCGGTGAGCCGAGATTGCGCCACTGCACTCGTCTTGGTCTCAAAAAATATAAAAATAAAAAATAAAAAAATAAAATCAATTTGCATATTATCCCTTTGTTATTTTTGCAGCCATCTTTCCCAAATCTTTTCATTTTGCTTTTTTTTCATATTCTCAATTTCTCCACTTTCATACAAATATGCCAATATCTCCCTTTTTAACATCATTCATGGAGACAGCTTTCTTCTAGAGATGTGACAAATATAAATTTCTGTTCATTTTCATGATTTCACATTTTAGATATAACTGACGTTTTGGTGTACAGTGGGAGGGAAAGGGACAAAACTAAATTTCTAACAGAGTGTTTTGCAGAATGTGGTCCAAAGAAGCTGAATCCTGCAAGACACTCTGATTTGGTTTCATTCTGTGTTTAAAAAACATACCATATAGCCCATTTGAATCACAGCACACATTATTTTAATTTTGCTATAAAAAACACAATTTTATCCCAGAGTTTCTCAAGGTGACTGGACTATGGACACTTTAAATTTTGATTTCTATTATCATAGCTTTCTGTAGAACACACTTTGCAAATGCTGTTCTAAGATCCTGTTGCTTCAGTATTACTGGAGAGTGTTGCTTCCCACACTAATACCTTTATTCATAATTTTATCAAAATAAATTATACATGTAAAAGCACCTATTTATAGGTTCTATATTATGTTGATCAGCCTACTACACTGGGATATTTGTATTTTAAACATTTCAGTGTTTTGTAGGGCTAGTTTTCCTTCATTATTCATCTCTGTTAACTTTATTAAACTTTATCACTTTATTCCTCTAGATAAGCTTGAGAATGTTTTTTGCCAAGTCTTAATTTCTTTTGTAGTTTTCATTCTTAGATCTCATGTATATTCTGGTAAGATTATTTCTGTCATATTTTTAAACACTATTATAATTAGTTATTTTCATATCTGAACTCTTGCTATATAAAATCATTTTTAACAAGTATATCCTTCTCCATTATAAAATGAAAAAATAAGAATTTAATAATATTTTACTTAACTCCTCAGGATTTTACACTTAGAAGGTATAATTATCAGTAATTTTTTGTTTCTCTATATTTGTATCTTTTATTTCTATTTCATGTCAAATGACGAGAGCTAGCAACTTTACATTAATCTTGGTGTTTTGAATGTATCTGCAATCTAGAATCTAGAGTTTCACTGTTTAGTCTAAGGTACGCTGTTGCTGTTGCTTTGAAGAAGCCTATTCAGAAGAGTAAAGTAAGAGGAGTCTTAGCCTTATGAGTAACAAGTACCTCATTATGTGCAGTGAAGGGAATATAATAGATCAGTGAAACTTGACGATGGTATTTAATCTTAAACTTTGATATCCAAAAGTCTACTTCATGTTAAAGTAATCAAATTTTAATCTATCTGTAAATAATTGCAAGAGGCACTAAATTAGCTAAAAATTACAGAAAAACTCAAGTCATTGGCATATGTTTTTCCAGATATAAATTCCAGATATAAATTCTATCCTGTCATAGAGGGCAGTGTAAATGTAATATATGTAAAGTTTACATTATTTCTTTTTTTGAGGTCAATAAGATGTGGTACACAGTATATGCATATTAGAAACAAGCCCTTGATGCAAAAACATATAGTTAAGCTTTCAGTTTTTTCTTGGCATGGATGAGGAAAGAGGCTATAAAAATTAAACTAAAATGTATCCCACAGCAAAGTACAGCATTTCAAAGTGACATATGTTTAATAAACAAACACAGATGATTTTATAGTGGGTATAAAAGTTTACATTGTAAAGATTCTATTTTTATAAACAGCACACACAAAACACTTCACTGTAAATCCACACAGGCTACATTTCTGAAAAATGAAATATTTCTAAATAACTTACTGAAATGGCATATTTAACTTTTCTTTTTTAATCTTATGTTGAAAATATTAGAAACTAACATTTTCTCAAATTATTTTCTTCCATACACAGAGTAGGAGAGAAATCTATAGAAAAATATCCAAAGAAAATCTTACAAAATATTAAGAAAGTCATACATTGAAAGTGAGAATACACTTTTTCTAATCACCCAATTCTGCCTAAAAACTGAAATTAGCCTGTTTCTTCATATTCTTAAAAGCAAACACATAAACAAATAAACATTTCTTTAAAAAGCAAGTTTATCCCGGTTATTAGTTAATAAACTTTCATGTGATTAAAGTGTATAAAGCTTTTATGCCTTTAAAATGTAAACTAGGCGTATAATTTTGTTCAGAGATATATTTTTTTAATGGTACTTTTTATACCACTTAACCCCAGTTACTGCGTTATGTGTCTTGCTTTATTTCTGACCTAAGCAGGAAAAAGATAATGTGTGGCGGATATATACTTTTTTTTTTGAAGAGATTAAATTAGATTGCACAGTGGTGCAATCGCAGCTCACTGAAGCCTCAATCTCCCAGGCTCAAGTGGGCCTTCCATCTCAGCCTCCTGAGTAGCTAGGACTATAGGTGCATGCCATCCCACTCAATTGATTTCTACATGTTTTTGTGGAGACAATGTTTCACTACATTGCCCATTACATTCCCAATGTGTTGGAATTACAGGCCTAAGCCACTGTGCCTGGCATTATACACTTTCAAATACAATGTAGGAAGTACAGTAATTTTTACATTAAATAATGTACAAAAATGACAATTTTATTAACCCTTTTTCATTAAAAATTTTGAAATTTGTTAAATTGTTTTAAATTATGAAAAAAACACACAAAGAATATTAAATTCAGTTCATGTAGTACTGACACTTAATTTGTTCTAAGATGTCAGTGTTTATTAACAAATCCTGGAAAAGGTCTATAAACTAAATTTCCTTTATGTCCAGAAAACATCCTTTTATGTTTTTAACCTAATTTGAACACTACAAATCCCAAATATCTTTAAAAGTGGGGAAGAAAATGTTAGAAGAAGAAGCTGGAATAAAGGTTTAGTAGAAAAAACACTGGAGATCCTTGCTCTCCACCTGGAAAGCTAGCAATGCTAGTTGGATCTTCATAAAAACACAAGATTTCTTTTTAATGGTCCCACATCTCAAGTTACGTCTCTGTTTTGAGGGTAATTCAAGGTAGAAATAAATGCTCCTCTTTGACTTATCTCTTCCACCTGAAACAATTTTCTTTTAAAGACTATCTTCCTTCTCTGAACTTTGTACTTTGTATTAGTTTTGATTTTCTGTCCCAAGGAAGTTGCCTGGCACCATTTTGGCTCATTACCATAAACTGTCCAGAAAAATATGCTTGTTTTGGTTGAGAAAGAAAACTGAAGTAACGAGATTTTTTGAGACTACCCTAGAGATTATGACATTTTATACCATTCTTATGTACCTACTTCAGTAAACCTAAGACAGTAACTATAATATGAAATTAAGATTTTTTGTAAGACTGTCTTTATGTGGTCTTTATGTGGATTGGCCAAGGAATGTCACCAACATTCAGAATATCATTTTTATGAAGAAAGACTCAGTAAAACCCACTTCTAAGCCATTAACAGGATGGAGGATTTCTCTTTTTCCTCCAATACCCGCCCCCTCCCCAACAACAACAACAACAACAACAACAACAACAACAAAAAACAACCCAGGATCAAGCCTACTACCAACGACAAAAGTATCAAACTCAAATCTTACACTGTAAATGAAAGAAAATGAGTCTAAATATGTCCAGTTGCATTTCATTTCAATTTCAGTTGAGCTCCTGATGTTAACTGGGAAGTTTTTCCTCTCTTTCTTCTTAGTCTGTATTCTTTTGCTGTCCTTGTTTGAACTGCCTCCTAGGTGGCCATAATAGAACTCAGCAAATGATGTAACCAACCTGAAGTTGCAGGGAGAGGAATCTAGCAATACTACATCCCATAACCTTCCCTCTTACATCAGAGCCCTTTCATCTTTTTGTTTCGAAAGCAAGACTCTCTCTTCCTTTTTAAGGCTGAGTTTCACATCTGTGCTCTTACTCTCATTTCCTTCCAGTCTTTGTCAAGATACCAGTCTCAAATAGTATTTTTCCCTGTAGTCATTTTAATCATTTCCTCTATACTGGCTCATTTTATTCTCACTTCAAATACGGACAGCCCTTTCGTGAAATACAGTCGGCCCCATCTGTATCTGTGGGTTCCACATCCATGGATTCAACCAACTGCTGATAGAAAATACTCGCTAAAATAATTGTATGGGTACTGAGTATGTACACTTTTTTCCTTGTCATTATTTTCTAAACAATACAGTACAACAACTATTTACATAGCATTCACACTGTATTAGATATTACGTGTAATCAAGAGATGATGTAATAATTTAAAGTATACAAGATTATGTGCATAGCTTATAGGCAAATACTGTCATTTTAAATCAGGGGCTTGAGCATTCTCATATTTTGGTATCCATGGGAGGTCCTGGAACCAATCCACGGACACTGAGGGAAGACTGTACTATAAAATAAACCAATTTCTGGTCTGGACACAGTGGCTGACACCTGTAATCCCAGCACTCTGGGAGGCCAAGGTGGGTGGATCACTTGAGGTCAGGAGTTCAAGACCAGCCTGGCCAACATGGTGAAACCTCATCTCTACTAAAAATACAAAATTTAGCCAGGCATGGTTGTGCATGCCTGTAATCACAGCTACTCAGGAGGTTGAAGCACGAGGATTGCTTGAAACCAGAAGGTGGAGGCTGCAGTGAGCTGAGATCACGCCACTGTACTCCAGCCTGGGTGACAGAGCGAGACTTTGTCTCAAGAAAAAGAAAAAAAAAAAGCCAAGCCAATTTCTGAAACATCAGATGACATACCAATGCTGGCAAGAGAAGCACTGGACAAAAGGGAGGGATATGTTTTTAAAAACAGTAATTTCTGTACATTACTAAGAAATCTGATTCACTGGGGTTGAGAAACCTGCTCAAAATGTTACAGACACATAACAGGTTACTAGTGACTGCACCTTAAGAATGAATTAGAATTGAAGTTTGTATCGCATATAACATTTTTTCCATTGGTAAAATGATGTTTAAATTTTGTTATAAATACAACTGGTTTGTATGAGGGAAAAATTACTGACTATAAACTAAAGGTAGCCACTTAATCAAAGGTATTAATTAGTCTTTGTGAACTGGCATGCAAGTGTGTGACTTGGCACCTGTGTGATAACCTTAGAACCACAGGAATGTGGGGAGTTTCCAAAAGTGTCTGAAGAATATTATCATTTGTTGCCGGGCGCGGTGGCTCAAGCCTGTAATCCCAGCACTATGGGAGGCCGAGACAGGCGGATCACAAGGTCAGGAGATCGAGACCATCCTGGCTAACCCAGTGAAACCCCATCTCTACTAAAAAAATACAAAAAAAAAAACTAGCCCGGCGAGGTGGCGGGCGCCTATAGTCCCAGCTACTCGGGAGGCTGAGGCAGGAGACTGGCACGAACCCGAAACGCAGAGCTTGCAGTGAGCTGAGATCTGGCCACTGCACTCCAGTTTGGGCGACAGAGCGAGACTCAGTTTCAAAAAATAAAAAAAAAATTTGTTAACTTGGATAATATTCAAAGCAAACTGTTAATTGATTAATGCAGGAATAAGTGCCCAAGATGCAATGAAAATTCAGAACTGACAAATTCAAGACACAAAGAGGATCACTAAATGGCATGAAAGATAAGCCAGAGGGGAAAAAAACGCATGAGAAAACTGGAAATAAAATGACTGGTCTCATTCCCTCTTCTGAAGTTTACCTATAGGAAATGGTGGTCTCTGGCCTAACTATCTGGAAACTCTAAATTGTAAAATGAAAGAATAATCCTGGAATGTTTTGAATTATAAAGTCTAATAAACATTTACACCACTAGTTTGTGTCCATGGGTGATTCTTCCCAAAATATTTGAGATCTTAGTTCATGAAAGCCCACATTTACTTCATTGGATTCTTTGCCCTCTGGGAAAACCGAATCAAAGCAAACACGCTTTACTTGATCTCAAAGCCAAGCTGTAGTGTTCACTCAAGCAATTATCTTACTTTCCTTTCCATTCACTGTTGCATCTACTGAAAATCTGACATAGACTTCTGTCATTTCTTTGTTAGTTAATTCACACTTTAACTCACTTGGATATAGCTTCTATTCTAATTACTCTGTTGAAATGACACCAAAAGGGCAATTGCTTAATCTAATAGTCTTGTCTATTCATGTAGTTGTCTTTGCATAGGCCAATGTTCAGTACTAAATCTTTGAAACTTTTCCCTCTTCTACTTTGAAGCTATGGTATTTTTAGTTTTATTCTAACCTCTCTGGCCCATTCCATCTCCTTAAATGGCTCTTGTGCCCTTTCCAAAATGCAGAAAATTCCCCAAGATTTCATATTTAGCCCTTGATTTTTATCCATATCAAAGATCAGTTGCATTCCTACACTTGACTCATCAGTTTTGCTGATCTCTATCTCCAACCCTGATGTCTCACATTTCATATTGTCTGCTGTGTATTTCCATTCAACTACCACCTCAAATTTGCTCTCTGAAACAGAACTTATAGCTGTCCTGGAAAATTAGCCTTTCACCTCGAATCTCTTATTTCTGTTAATGGCATAACACTCTTCTAATCCTACATGCTTAGATCCTTCAATGAGCTTTAGTTTTTCTCCCCTAGTCTTTCACACAGAAGTCAGTGCATTTCGCTGATCCTTTACCCGAAATGTTTCATGTTTGCTCATTTGTCTCCATTTCCATAGCTAGCACCCTGGTAAAAGTATCATAACTCTATATTTGAAACCCCTGTCAAGGAGCTCCCATGTCTGGAGTCACAAACCCCTCACACTGTCCTCAAGACTCTCCTTATTTTAGATTTATTCCTTGGGGGAAGGGCAGTACAAGAACCAGACTAGATTCTTTATCCATTTCACCTTTGTTCACAAGTCCTTTCTTGCAGATTTTGAGAGTCTCCAATATATGCAGTTTAATCAAATGCTACCAGTTTTTCTCAGAGCAATCTGACTCCCAAGTATATGACTATGCTTTCCCAGAAGATGTGGTCTATTTTTAATTGACACACAAACAAACAAACAAACAAAAAAAAGGGACTGGGTCTCACCATGTTGCCCAGGCTGGTCCTGAACTCCGGGCCTCAAGTGATCCTCCTGCCTTGGCCTCTCAAAGTATTAGGATTACAGGTGTGAGCCACTGCATCCAGCCTCATGGTGTAATTTCTTCCTCTTAGCTTCCATTTATTTAGACCACTTACACTGCATGTACTATATACATCTGTGACATCTGTTTTACTCTTTAATGTTTCTCATGCATGCACATATAGTAATTAGCAAATGAACTATTGAAGATCACTGACTAAAGAACTATAAAACTCCAACTTAGAAATTCCACAATTTCTAGATGTATTACTTTATTATTTTCTAGTAACGTCATTAGTACTTATCAACAATTCCAAATTCCAAGTGAATAGTGCTCTTCATAATTTGTAATGGGCCTATTAATTTTTGGTTTATATTCAAAATACTCATCAAGGAGTTTTTGAACAAAATGGCATAACCTAAGTACTTTATCACTGGATTGTACAACAGCAAACCTATTGGGAGAAAGGAGTAAAATATGCTTTCTACTGTGTGTTCAGTAACCCTTATCTGAAATACTTGGTCATAAGAAAATGAAAAGAAAATGTTTAGGACCAGAAGAGTTTTGGATTTCAGATTTTTTCAACTTTTGAAATGTTTGCATATGCCTAATGAGGTTATCTCTGGGGATGGGATCCAAGCCTAAACACAAAATTTACTTATGTTTTATATATACCTTATACACGTAGGCTGAAAGTAATTTTTTTTTTTTGAGATGGAGTCTTGCTCTGTCGCCCAGGCTGGAGTACAGTGGCTAGATCTGGGCTCACAGCAAGCTCCGCCTCCCGGGTTCATGCCTTTCTCCCGCCTCCGCTTCCCAAGCAGCTGGGACTACAGGTGTCTGCCACCACACCCAGCTAACCTTTTGTATTTTTAGTGGAGATGGGGTTTCACCGTGTTAGCCAGGAGCCGATCTCCTGACCCTCGTGATCCACCCGTCTCAGCCTCCCAAAGTGCTGGGATTACAGATGCGAGCCACCACACCCAGCCGCTTGAAAGTAATTTCATACACTATTTTACACAGTTTTGTGAATGAAACAAAGTTTGTATACAATGAACCATCAGAAAGCAAAGGTGTCACTATCTCAGTCACACATGTGGACAATCTGTGGTTATCTTGCATCACCATCATTCCCGACTACGAATTTATATGCTACTGATAAGCAAACATTTTCTCGCATGTATTCACATGTGAGTACTTAATAGTAAAAAACATACCATACCATTAATTCGGTTAAAAAAAAAAGTGCTCCGGGAAATTAAGCCGGAATACCGACATCAGTAGCTGGGGGGGCCTTTTTTTTCCTTTTGGGTCACTGAATTAACTGTGTCCTGTGTGTCTGTGTTTTGACTTCAACTGGTGAACTGTCACATGATGTCAGGTGTGGAATTTTCCACTTGTGGTATCATGTCAGTGTTCAAAATATTTCAAATTTTTGAGTCTTTCAGATTTCAAATTTTTGGATTATTTGGATTAGAGAAATCCAAATAAGAAGGTACAGCTTAACCTGTACCTAGTATGTGGCTTCTTCCATATTTGTGACAAGTTATTTGTGAAAATGACCCTCTACTAGGGGAAGAGATCCCAAACATAACGTGCTTTCAGAAACAGATACATCATTTTTATTGATTTTTTTGAGGGCCCTTTAACGTTTTTTTGTAAAATCCATTGTATTTTATTTTTTGAGACAGGGTCTCACTCTGTTGCTGGAATGCAGTGTGGTGCAATCACAGCTAACTGCAGCCTCAATCTCCTGGGCTCAAGTGATCTTCCTGCTTCAGTTTCCTGAATATCTGGGACTACAGATGCATGCCACCATGCCTGGCAATTTTTTTTTTTTAAGAGATGGTCTCACTATGTTGCCCAGGCTGCTCTTGAACTAATGGGTTCAAGCGATCTGCCTCAGCCACCCAAAGTGCTGGGATTATAGGTGTGAGACACCACGCCCTGCTGAAATCCATTTTATTTGAATGCTAAGAGTGGTAGTACAGTGTTTATACCATATTTCTCACAACACACCAGAAATCCCGAAGTCATTCGGTGTACAAATCCTTTTGAGATGCTTGAGACAGTATTTTATCAACTGTGGATCACTAGCTGCTATCATGTCTAAAACCTGCAGGTTTCATAGATGACACTTCCAAAAGGGACTTGATAAAACACAATTCTCATATAAGAAAATAAGATTTTAGGATCCTATATTGTTAGATATTTAACTGGAGGAGTTGCAGCTGAAAGAAGGTATAGGACATTTACCAGGTAAGTTTTTACAGGTAATTTTAAAGAAGTTTCTTTTCAAATTTCTAACACTTGTCTTAGTATCCGGTGTTTGAAAGCTCAAAAAAATATTTTACTTCTTTTGCTTCTCTTTGTGATTAGGCTGTATACTTCACTTTCTGAGACAGTGGAAGCTAAGAAATCCTAAGAGCAAATTAAAGGGATTTTCCTCTTTTCTTTGGCCAAGAGTATGGTTAAATCTGCCTGAACTCGATGAAGGTACAATGTAATTCTACTGCATACTGGTTAGATATTTTAGAAAATATATTCCTTTAAGAGTGTATGGAAGACAAAGAAGAATAGGATTCAAAAAAAAGAAAAAGAAAAAGAAAAGAAGAAAGAAAGAAAGAAAGAGAAAGAAAGAAAGAAAGAAAGAAAGAAAGAAAGAAAGAAAGAAAGAAAGAAAGAAAGAAAGAAGGAAAGAAAGAAGGAAAGAGAAAAGGGACATTATAACAGGTTAGGCATGGTGGCTTATGCCTGTAATCCCAGCTACTCGGTGGTTGAGACACAAGAATCGCTTGAACCCAGAGGTGGAGGTTGCAGTGAGCCAAGATCCCACCACTGCACTCCAACCTGGATGACAGAATAGACTCTGTCTCAACAACAACAAAAAAGGGATATCATAACAATATCTGGTGATACAAGTCTGACAGAATAATTTAAAACAACATTTAAAATGGTACTGTATGAAGGAATGGCTTTCCTCACCTTTTTGGACCTCCAACAACGGCAGTACACAGCTTTATCTCCCAAATCCTCCATGTCAAAAGCATGTACTATCTTGGGGTTGTCTTTCTGGATGTGAAGGTTTATCATAGCTTTATTTCGATGATCTTTAACATAAAATCTTTTGTAAGCTAGATAACCAATTGCAGCTGTCCCAGCAGCAATGGTAACTGCTGCGATCCATTCAACTAGAGCAGGGAAGGAAAAAAAATAATTATCAAAACCAAAATATACACTAATAATATCACATGAATGTTCAGAAAATCCAGTTTTTGAGTATTAAGCATCCTAATAGTCCAAGGTTTTTAATGTTAACAAAATGACCAGAAAACACTGGTATAATAGTCCTTTGTTATGACTTTCCCTGGCCCTTACTGAAGCAATTGTGTATTTTCTGCTGAGTGATGACAGCTACATTAAGAAGAAGAAACTTAAAACTATTATTTTAGAGCTGGAGTTAAAAAAAAACCCAAAGCTCAATAATCATTTAAAAAGTGTTTATAAGTAGATTTTAAATAACATGTGAACTTGCAGGTACCTATTGCTTAAAAAAGAGAAAAAGCCCTGAAACATAAAAATTCAGATTACAAATAACATTTTGTTATGTTAACAAAATGACTCATTTGAGTTTAAATAGTAAGATCCCTTAGTGATTTTTAAATGATTTAATTTACCAAAACTCACTTGCAACTATTGCAGAAAGTTATAAGAGAAATGATACCCAAACAAACAAACAAAACAAAACCACCCTTAATGTTAAACACTCAAAGAAATATATGTAGCAGGATTCCAGGTTTCAAAGTCATTCTTCATTCAAAGGTCCTTTTTTTTAAAATTTCAAAGTGTTTTCTCATTAAAATAAAAATTAGAATGTACTAACTTCATTTTTTGTAGAAAACATGATTAATATAAGTATAGTTATATTCTCATTAAATGAATTCTAAATTTATCTTAATTTTCTATAAAATTCATTTTAAATTTAATGGCATTGTTCTGCTTTCTAATAATAAAAAAAACTGTTTGACTAACAAGCCATCTAGTAATTCTTTTCAAGCAGCTTTTCAAGTCTTTAGAAACCCAAGGGCTTAACAACTACCCCAGCTCCAGGCAATGTTGGAGAGAAGAAAGTTCTGCATAATCTGGTTAGCCTCAGCCTCAGAGGAGAGTTGTCTATTCCCAGTATGGAGTGGGCTGCAGGAAGAAGTTGAACAGGGGTGAGGATAAACACACTGGACTTCTTCCCAGCACTTCCTGAGTCAGATCTTCAGTGTTTCAAATAAGTTCCCAGACTATCAAATAAAACCCTAGAGAGATAAGTACAAAAAAACACATTCCAAGGCCAAATAAAAACACATAATGAATAATTAGTTGTATAGTTTACTTGCACTATTGAGTCAAATTTCTTATTTCACCATACCTAATAGTACATTACATAAAACTGGAGCTCAGTCTTCTAAAACTGTAATAGAAAGGATCATTCTCAGCCTCTTGTATCTTGGTCTCCTTTTCTAGTTTATTTAATAATTTAGACTTTATCTAAATTATTCCTGCATTTTGCTCATCTCGTAAGAGAGCATAATTTCCGCCTCTTCTGGTTTATCCTCGCTTTCTAATTAACGTGTTCCTTGGATTTTATTTTCAACCACGGTAGTACTTTTCTTAACAAATTAATTTATACTGTTGTCCTTCCCATAACATTTCCATTCTTTCTTGCTATAAATCCCTAATAGACATTAACATTTCGTCTTTCCCAGGTCCTGCATGACTGAGAAGACAAGTTAATAGATCATCTGACAGCTTCAAACCTTTGGCTTCATCAGAAGACGTTTTTTAAGTAGGTACACATTGTGTGTAGATTTATCTCAAATTTTAGTGCCACTTCATGGCATTACCCTGTGGTTATTCCAAGCAGGTCTGCAACTTTGCTAGGACTTCTAGCTAGATTCATGATCTTCCTTTCTAATGTTATTTACCATGGAACTTTCTTGAGAAAACATTTCCTCTGCCAGGAGCTGTAGCAATCCACTTCTTAGCTAATGGAAAGCCACTCTGAATAGCTAATGTACCTATCACAAAATGGGCTAAAATGATGCTTTGCATACTATATGCACCGTAACATTTGCTGAACATCGTCTTTAGTACAAACTTAAAGGGGGGCAATATCCTAAAAGACTAAAATAACTTCCTTAATGCCGTCGATTTTAGTAACACTTTACTTTTTAGGTGAATTATAAAGTACTTCATAGCATATTTGTTGGGATGGCACCCGCATATTGCAAAAAGTCCTGAGAGATCCAAAGAACTACATTGGCTAGTATTAATTTGTTTCATGATCTAAAAAGAGAATACTATAGGAATTTCTACTTGAAACCCATCATGATAGGTGAAAACAATTTCTCCTAGTCATTAAAACATTCTTCTTGCATTCTTTTTTCTCATATAATTTACCAACTGCACCCACAGGTGACTTTTCTTTTCAAGCTTCACCTCCCTTGGATTTTGTGATGGTGGGAGAGATGACAGAATAACTGACATGGAAAAGGGTTAACACCAAAGGCATCATTGAAAGAAATGGAAACTGACTCCAGATCCCCAAGATTAGCTGCCCCATGGGGGCATCAAAATACACATGGGGAATCAAAACACACACTTTGCGCTCTACCCCCTACTCCCCAGCAAGGGTCACTTATGACCCTGTGCAAATGTCACAATACCATGTGTTGGAGCAAAATAGCTTTATATTTGCTCTGAGGTCTTGAGAAAACAATTCCCATTTCTTTTTTTTTTTCTCTTCCCAAATTCTAATTCTCTAATCTCATTAGGGACAAATGCAATAGTTCTCAGAAGTTAAAAAAAAAAAAAAAAAGTTGCTATTTTATCATTTCATGACTGCAGCCTGAATCAGTCTTTTCTGGCAAAAAGCTGTGGATGCCACTGACAACTCTAAAGGAAAAGGAAATTATACACAGATAGATGGATATTTCTGTTGGCACCTTTCAGATACTGGTTCAGACTTGGGATCTAGAAAAATCCTGAGCATTCTTTGTTTTTCTCTTTTTTTGGAGACAGAGTTTCTACTGCCCAACCTAGGGTATAGTGGCGTGATCCCGGCTAAACCTCCAACTCCCAGGTTCAAGCGATTCTCCTGCCTCAGCCTCCTGAGTAGCTGGGATAACAGGTATGCACCACCACGCCTGGCTAATTTTTTTTTAATTTTTTTTTTTTTTTTTTAGTAGAGAAGGGGTTTTACCATGTTGGCCAGGCTGGTCTTGAACTCCTGGCCGCAAGTGATCCACCAACTTCGGCCTCCCAAAGTGCTGGGATTACAGGTGTGAGCCATGGCACCCAGCCCCTGAGCATTATTTCTGCCTCTTCTGGATCACCCTTTTTTTTTTTTTTTTTTGAGATGGAGTCTTGCTCTGTTGCCCAGGCTGGAGTGCAATGGCATAATCTCAGCTCACTGCAACCTCCGCCTCCCAGGTTCAAGCAATTCTCCTCCCTCAGCCTCCCAAATAGCTGGGATTACAGGCGCCACCACCACGCCTGGCTAATTTTTGAATTTTTAGTAGAGACGGGGTTTCACCATGTTGGCCAGGCTGGTCTTGAACTCCTGACCTCAGGTGATCCGCCTGCCTCGGACTCCCAAAGTGCTGGGATTACAGGCATGAGCCACCATGCCTGGCCCTCACTTTTCTTTTCTATAGACATTTCTCAAGGAACAGTTAATTCCTGTAGTTAGGTCAAACCCCACCCTACCAGACCTTATGTAACCTGCTTTGTATCTACACAGATACCATTAAAGATCACAAATGTTGAGAAAGGTAACACTTCTAATAATTTCTAAATAATCCTCCCATTTGCTTATTCTT
This sequence comes from Piliocolobus tephrosceles, assembly GCF_002776525.5. Classification (NCBI taxonomy): domain Eukaryota; kingdom Metazoa; phylum Chordata; class Mammalia; order Primates; family Cercopithecidae; genus Piliocolobus; species Piliocolobus tephrosceles. The sequence goes on along the minus strand of NC_045442.1, from coordinate 54,220,595 downwards.
CCATTGGCGTACTATTGTATAATACTTGGTTTTCTCTTTAAAATTATTCAGAGAGAGAGAAAACATGGACTTGTTCCCAAACTCAACAGCCTTGTTTATAACCCAATCTTTGGCTTTTTTTTTTTTTTTTTTTTTTTTTTACCGTGAGCATTATTTTGCTTTAACTTAGAAATCTCTCTCAGCTTCTTTTACCTTAGCCCCTTTTCTGCTCTAAACTGCCCTCTCCAGCCAACCATCAACTGCCATAGAATCATGTTTCTCCTCTCCTGTCAGGAGAGGGGGAGGGGAGCTGTGTTTAAACTCTTCCTTCCCTTAGATCTCCCATAGGCTGGCAGGCTGTGCCTGGTAATTTTTTTTTTTTTTCTCAAGGCCTGGCATATAAGTGGTATTCAATAATGTTGGTTGAGTCAAAAGAAATAACGGATGACTACTTTAAATTTGCAATTACTATGTGCAATTTTTCTGTCCTTACACTGCATTGCTCTTACACTAAATGACTTATCTTTACCTTCGTCTTAACCTGCTGTATCAGGGTGTGGAATTTACTCTCTGATACATATATTAAAAACAAACAAACAAACAAAAAAATTCAGGCAAATATAAGAAGCTATGTTTAAAAAAACTTTATTATGGACCATTTCAGACACACACAGGGAATACTATAATGAACCCCATTATTCATGAGCTACCCTCAACTAGCTCTAACAACCATCAGTTTGGCCAATCCATAGCTCCAAACTCCCCCCTTATTTTTCTTTCTTCTTCTTTTTTTTTTTTTTGCGACAGAGTCTGACACAGTTGCCCAGGCTGGAGTGCAGTGGCGTGATCTCAGCTCACCGCAACCTCTGCCTCCCAGGTTCAAGCAATTCTCGTGCCTCAGCCTCCCGAGTAGCTGGGACTACAGGTATGTGCCACCATGCCTGGCTAATTTTTTGTATTTTTAGTAGAGATGAGGTTTCATCATGTTGTCCAGACTGATCTCGAACTTCTGACCTCATGATCTGCCTGTCTCGGCCTCCCAAAGTGCTAGGATTACAGGCGTGAGCCACCACGCCCAGCCCTCTTATTTTTCATTTATTGTTTGTAACTTACAGGAGCTATCCCCTTTATTTTCAGTATGATCCATACATTCCTTTTCAGACAAAAACAAACCCTTAAATAGTGACTTTAAATGACTTGGTGAATTTAGTGAACCAAAACAATATTCTCCTATGTTGAGGTTAAATTAATTAGAAAATTAGTTTCAATAAAATACACAAGAATATAAAAGAGAATAAGAATTTATGAAAGTAATTTTGGTTACAAGCATTGTAATGATCAGGGTTTGGGATAGATAACGAAATACAAGATGAAGAGACAAATCCCTATGTTGCAACTTGAGGGTAAATTTAAAAAAAAGTGATTTCAGGCGAAGGCAGGTTAAGGAAGGCCTTTTAAAATTATCTGGTTTAGTTGGCTTTTTTTTTTTTAAAGATGAGGGTGAATTATGATTGACTTTAGGCTGAAGAGAAGAAAATCTTCATGAGGCGCTAAATATTTACGAGCAACAGGTATCACTGAGACAAAGATTTAAGCAAAATAAAATGGCATCTGGAGGACATGGAGAGAGAACAGCCTAAGAATTAACATCTTCCTTGCAAACAGAAGGGAAAGGGTTAAGGGTGAAAGCAATCAGTGAGTGCTAGAGTTATCAAGGAGCAGGATGATGTTCAGAAAGGTCATCTATTTGGATACGAGGAAGAATCATAAGAGACTGGACAAGTAGGCAGTGAAGGCCACTTAGTACTAGAAAATATAATAAACTAATGGTCTTATCGACCACACTGGTATCAAGAGCTATCTCAGTGATCAGGATCTTAAGAGTATTTCAGTTCCAATCATTCATTCTCATTGCCTCTGCGTAATTCCAGTCCTGGCCTGGTCCCCGTAAAATTTTATTTATAAACTACTTTTTATTTTTCTTCTGAAGATGAACAAGAGTTATGCATATATGTACACACTTTATATTTAACATATATTTATATAGTGCTTACCATTGTCACATATCATTCTAAGCCCTTTATAATTACAAATTCATTTAATTGAGAAGAGACATGATATCTTCCCCTCAATTAAAAGATCTAAATTGCTTTTCAATCTGTAGGAATAAATTTGGTTTAAAGTTTGAGAGTAGAACCAAACTTGGGTGATCTAAACATTAAAAGTTAAATCACTTTGACATTCTCTGTCCCTACCCTGCCTACCTATTACTATATTGAGGAGGGAAGTGTTGATAGAAGAGATTTACACAGGCTTTGGGCCTCTCCCCACAGTCCTCATGACAACCTGTATGCTTTTTGGTGAAATAAAAAAGTATTCATGGCAGGGTGTGGTGTCTCACATACGTAATCCCAGCACTTCGGAAAGCCAGGGGACCAAGGAGAAAGGACAGCTTGAGCCCAGGAGTTCAAAGATGCAGTGAGCTATGATCACAACACTGTACTCCAGCTTGGGCCACTGAGTGAGACTCTGTCTCAAAAAATAGATAGTAGTCACTCCTCATAACAAAGTGAATACTTCCAGTTGAAGCCAATAACCTACTTCAGTGATTTCCTATTCCTTAGGCAATGGAAAATGATTGGGAAAGTTGCCTTTGAATTCCTCTATGGTTAGACTTGAAAAACAAAACAAAACAAAAAAACTTGTTTAAAAAAGAAATCTTGCAGACTAGCCTGCAGATAATGGTAAGTCCTAGGGGATCACCTGTTTCACATATCAATAATATGCAACCTAAATAACGTTTAGTGTTCATGTACATAAAATGATCCCACATTTAAAACACACATTGTGGAATCTTTTGGTCCACCTCAAACATGTGCAGTCTTCCTGTAAAATTAAAAATATCAGCGGCACAAGTCACACGAACATCTCATTTCACAAGTCTTACTCCCAAGAGAACATAGTTTTCCAAAAAACAAAAACAAAAATCACACCCTATTTTAAATGCACCAAGCTGCCTCTATTAAAAAAAGTCTCAAGATAAGTATCCTTTAAAATAATTTTTGCAAATAATAATCTCTATATCATTAGTAACTTTGAAATGTCATGGAATATCACCCTTACTTAGCCAGGTAAATTTTGTCAACAGAAGTGGAACTCTTCAATTTTTGGAAACTACCTATTAAAAAAGTAGGGCTCAAGTTAGTAGGGACTTTACATTACCTGGCACTACAGATGCTCAATATTTACTGAACGTATTTTTAATTAACCTCTGGACAATCTCTTTGCCTTTACTCAAAACCTTGCGAAGTGGTGTTTTATAGAGGGGCAAAGATCACACATACCGTGTGTCTGGTACACAGTATTATATCAACAACTATAACATCACCAAGAATGGTTATAAAGTGAAACTCCACACTAAATGACTGCTTATAAAGTCTCCTAATTTTATCATAAGGGACTTTCTGAGAAATACTGTTTCCAAACGCTAAGTACTAGCCTAGGGTAAAGAAGACTCAGAAAGCTGAAGGTTCAACGAACGCGGGTTTCAATCCTTTATCCTGGACTGCTGCCACCGAGTGCCAGATGCCAGGGGCATAACAAAAAACTGGGAAAACTGAAGACCTCGGATTGGGTTTCATCCCTGGAAAAAAAAATCTGCAAAACTAAGATGTGATTAGTCATGCAATGCTTCAGGATTGCAGGAAATCGACGTTGTGGCCCGACGCTGACTGAAACAGGAGAAAGGTAAACAGGTTTGCTGTTGTTTTCTCCCACCTTTCCTTCCTTTCCCGGCTCTGTGACTTAAGGATATGAAAGCGTCTTAGAAGAGAACAAGAAAAGCTAGCGGCGCGGTCATTAGGTGTTAGGGTTTGGCTAGTTGGGGGAAACGTGGACTCAGGTCTGGCATGGCCCCAAACCATCAATCCATCCCTGACCTCGCCCCCTTTCCCTATCCGGGCCGGAGCCCGCAGTCGGGCCGAGCACTTGCCCTTCTGCATCTCAAGGTTATAGGACAAGCGGGCGCGTACGGCAGTGGTAAAACAACCCAGCTGAGCTGCGGGCGCAGCAACCGGTGAGCCTCACCAGCCTCACCCGCTCCCAGGCCCCAATTCACCTCGTACGCTGGAACTGGAAGTCAGACTCATGGCGCCGTCGCTTGCAAGGCGTGTGCACTAGGATACTGAGCACAAACGGGTTCGCGCGGCCGGCGAGACTAAAGGTGCCAGCGCCGTACTAAGGGCACCGACTCTGCGCTGCTACCGCGCAGGCGCCGCGGCGGGTCGTAAGCACGTGTGTGAGCTCGACCCTGGTAGGTGCTGAGCATGCGTGGAGCTGTGCCCTGGGCCTTAAGGAAGTCTGGACTCCAGATTTTGACAGCCACCGGAGCGGGGACGAGGAAAAGACTTAGGTAGCAACAGAGTTTGCGCAACGCCGAGGGGCGCGGCCCTGAAGCGGAGGGGCAGGGCCCTGGGATTAGGGAATCCAGGCCAGATTTTACGTCTCTTCCAGGTGTGTGGGCTTCTGGGGGCAGAGACAGGTGTTAATAGGACACTTACTTTAATCAGATACCTAAGATTTGACCCCAGTTTTTCTTGCTCGGGGCTTGTGACGATTTACCTTCAAGGCCAGGTCCAGCTTTTATATAACACGCCAGTGGCGGACATACAGGAATCAATGACTGAGTCCCATTCCAGAACCTCGCTTAGCTACCGGTGTCCATCCCTTTCTCCTGCTTTTGATATAATTATCTACTCAGGACCTTGGAACCTGCACTGTCTTAAAGGTCGAGTTGGAGAGAGAAAAAACTTGCTCCTTTCTTTAAACAACGTGCTCACTTAAAAAAATTAGGATTTTTCTCTTTTACAGTCTGAAATTACTGTTGGTTCCAATTTTATTTTATTTTTATATGTTTTATTTTTTGGTAAGAGCGGTTTAGAGACAGCAATCCGGGGAGGGGGGCTGAGATTAACTAGAAGGGTATTTTGAAGGCGCATCTTCTAATAAGCTGCCTGTTTTAACTTCTGTTGTTTTTGTGCGGGGTGGGAGTTGGAGGGAGTTGAGTGCAGTCAGGGGTGGCCTTTAGAGCCACCCTTGGTAATGCTAGTGCCTTGCAATTCTAATGCCACACTGCTCCGCACCCTTGGAAGTCCCTGGCTTCTCTGAGCTGACGCGCTGATAAGCGTGTTGAATGAATGAAGCCACAGCAGCACGCGTGACTTCGAAATGCCCGCGAGGTGGGGGTGAGAAGGAACACGAGTGCGCTCGCCCCATCCCTGCTCGCCGTCGCCAGGTCCTGGCAGCGCCACGCGCCTTCCCATCTGATGGCCGGGGGGTGTCCTGTCGGACGACCTCTGGGCATGCTCAGTAGCGGCGGTGCAGGCGGCGTTGACGCGCGCGCGGCAGCTGAGGGGACTGGAGGACGGCGGGAGGGGGCGGGGGCGCAGGAGGTGGGGCCGCCGTCGCCGTCAGGGCCCCAGGGAGCGCGGGGCGCCGCTGCTGCTGCTCTTCGGCTCGGTTCTGTCCACTGGGCAGCGCCAGGGCCAGCGGCTGCGGCGGCAGAGAAGCAGGAGCCGGGAGCCGCGCTCCGCCGAGAGTTGGGCAGAGGAGCGCCCGCGTCCCCACGGCGTCATGGGCCCCCTCCCCAGGCCTCAGCGGGCACCAGCCGCGGGAACCCCCGGGCCTCCTCGCGCCCTAGCCTGAGCGACCCCCGGGTTCTCCGGCGCTCCCTCCCTTGCCCTGTTTTTTCCCTGCTCTCGCTGCCGCTACCGCTTCTGCTCTCCGTTATGGCAACAGAGCCACCATCCCCCCTCCGGGTCGAGGCGCCGGGTCCCCCAGAAATGCGGACCCCACCGGCGATCGAGTCCACCCCTGAGGGCACACCGCAGTCGGCGGGCGGCAGACTCCGCTTCCTCAACGGCTGCGTACCCCTCTCGCATCAGGTGGCCGGGCACATGTACGGGAAGGACAAAGTGGGTAAGTGGGGGTGGCACGGGGTTCGCCGCTCCCCTTCCGCCTCCGCGAGCCCCCTGCCAGCCGAGGCAGCCTGGCGCTCCCGGGCCCCCCTGGTGTGCACGCCAAATCCCCGGCCTCTTCCGCTGTCCCCCGAAGCCTCGCCACTCGAGCACAAGGGGCTCGGAAAGTGGGACAATTCCTAGGGTGTGGGTCGTCAGGCTTGCAGCACTGGTGGCAGGGAGAGGAGTGCCTGGTCTCACCCACCCCCCGGGGAGGTTGGGTGTTGATTGGAGACCGCGTTGTTAGTGAAAATAAGGAACTTCATTTTTACTGGACGGGGAAGTAAATTCTCCCTTGAGCACAAGGTCTGTTTATTATAGGCGAGTAGCTATTGCAAAAGAAAAGGAATGAAATGCAGATGATGCTAATCTAGTACTTCTCTGCTGGGTGCAGCTGCATAGCTGGAGGGGAAGAAAAACACTGGGCTTTTTTGGGGGGGAGGTGAGAAGGGAAGAAAGCTTGTCTGTGATTTTTCCCTGTCCCTTGAGGAGGTTTTTCTGGTGTCTCCTTGATTTCTCTGGGAGGCGTGGTTCCAGTAGTGCAGAAACTCGGATTCCTGGTAGGAAATTCACACGGATATGGTACTAGAATGATACACAAAATGTTCAACTATTCTCGTTCATTTTATAAGGCTGTACCATGGCTACTGTAATACATTTTCTGAGTTCACAAGTTTAAAGCTTATCTCAGCTTAGGAACTCTAATTCATCTAGCTTACTCGTAGTGGTTTCCTGGGCCATGATTACTTGGGTAATCTGATGGATGAGTATGTGAATATTGTGGATCTTTGACCCAGAAGAACCACTAGATACAATTTAGTTTATGCTGGTAAAATGATTCGGGTTTAGGTTGCTAATACTGACATTTTTAGACGAGGTGACTAAGACCAACCCTGGTTAAGAATGACGTGCCTAAAGTCACGTTACAATATGTTAAGAATTGTGAAACCAAGAGTTCTTCCTTGGAGTACTGTTTTTTTTCACCATGTATTGTGTTTGCTGAAACAACTCAAGACTTTTAGAAAATGGGTATTAATTTGAGTATATGCTGTTTCTCAAAGCGACATTTTCCACTACTTTTATTTTTACCTACTTTGTTTAATTGTTTGGTGCCTTTCTCCCCACTAAACTGTGAATTCATAGAGGTTACAGAGGGAATCTGTATTCTCATAGCCTTGTGCACGGACTGGGACTCAGTAACAGTCGGGAAATATTGAATAGTGAAAATTGACGGTTCTTTTAGTACACTGAGGTAAAGAAACAGCCTCCTCAAGGTGCTCAGTATAGACATTTCCTCCTGTGTGTCGGTGTCTTGTAATGAGAATTTGAGAGTACTTATGGGGTTTCAGTTAATAGAGGAATGCCTATCGATTTATATTAATAAATTGTGATTTTAATATTCCTAATAATATTCTAAATGCCTGAAAAAGTAAATGTTTCCCTAAAGGTCCCTAGAGATGGACTTATATGCAAAGGAGAATAGATTTTAGAAATCTCAACATAAAAACAATCTAAATGATAATTGTCACTTAAGAGCATAACCACTGCTTTTCACAGTATGTAATAGTGATCCCATTCAGAGAGTTATTGCAAATAGTGGCTGAAAAGTTAATTTGTCACCCAAATTGCCTAATTAAAGGAAAAGTTTAGATTCTGGAGTTAGTACTCCTTAGTTTTATTATTTCATTCCATGTAAAATCAACTTTTTTTGCAGTTTCATAAGGGTCTTTTGAGTAGGGACAGTCTTTGTGTCACCATAATAGAATGGATTGAACATACTGTGCTATCAACCTAATAAATTGTTGAATTTAATTCTCAGTTATACAATCCTGCATGTATTGTTAAGTAAAAGGATACTTGAATGATGATTATCTTCCCTATTTGTAAAATGGATAAGATGGTCACTAATTCAAAGTTCAACAGTTTTATTATGTTTCTCCACTGTCATAAGTCATGTACAGTTTAAAGAATATAATTTAGATCATGCTTTGGTCTGTCAATTGAAGTAATTCTCAGGATAAGCTTTGTTAAAGACATTATGTTGGTATTTGTTTTGTTTTTAAATTTGTGTTACCATCATTAAGTAACCAGAAATGTTCAATTTAGGACTATTTTACCTATTTCCAAAAAGTTGTTGGCTTTGCTAGTTTAAAAATTAAACTCATGGAAATTGATAGAACAAAGGTGCTTGAGCAGAAAAATAGATTTTGTTATATATGCTAAGTTACAAGCATATATTGGTAGTTCAGATATCAGTTATATTTTACATTCTTCACTAAAACCATATTTCATCAAAGTACATTTAAATCTTAGTTCTAAGAATACAAAGTATTTTGTTTTTTAAATTGTAAAAATTGTATAGTACACGGATCTTTTAGGAAAAAAATTCAGTTTGAGTAGTGCCCTTCCCCCTACTCATTCTCCCAGGGGCAATCACTGGTAACTACTTCCTGTCTATCCTTTCAGGCCTTTGTTTCTGGGCACATACATAAACACATTAGCACAGTTCTGTTTTTTCATACAAATAAATCTATCAGCAACTTTTCTCACTCATTCTGTATTATATCATGTATTATACCTATATTTTTGTACTTACGATATACTTTATTCTTTCTAAAAATTGTGTTCTACAATGTGGATTTATCACTATTTATTTATTTCTCTAATCGTAGATTTTTAGACTTTTCACCATTTGTTTGCTGTGATAAGTAATGTACTTATTAAACATTCTTGTATATTATAGCATACCTTGCACATTGTGTACCTATCTCTGTAGGAAGTTTTCACAAAAAAAGATCTATATAATTTCCCAAAACTGACCAAAGTTAGCATAAATATTTTTCTGCATAACATTCTTTTAATATCAATTTCTTTAAAAAGTCCTTAAAGTTTTAAACAAATGATGGAAATCTGATATTTATTTCTTGATCCGATATAAGATGTAGAAATGCGGCAGTCTATAGGGAAAACAAGGATTTAAACTGGTAATTGTTGTGGGGGAGAAAGACCTACAATTATCTTGGCTTAGTAGTCTCTTTTGATTAGATATCCTCTGAAACATTGACCTAAAATTATTTCAACCCTTTGGAAAAGTTGCAAGAACAATAGAAATTAACATTTTGCCAAATTTGTTTTATTATCTTTCAATACAAATGATGTTTTCTTAACGATTTGCAAGTAGGTTGCATACATTATGTCACTTTACATGTTAATACTTCAGTGTGTCTTCCTTAAGAATGAGGATATTCTCTTCTGTAGCCACAGCACATTGATCAACTATGGGAAATTTAACAGGGATATAATACTTGAATCTGTAGTCCATATTCTCACTTTGTCAACTGTTCCAATACTGTAATGTCTTTTGTCACATTTGTTTTTCTCAGTACAGGATCCGGTCCAGAATCATTTATTGCAATTAGTTGTTATGTCTTTTAGTGTCCTTTCATTTGTAACGGATCCCCAGCCTTTCCCTGTCTTTCATGACGTTGTCATTTTGAAGAGAACAGGCCAGTTATTTTATGAAATGTTCTTTAATTTGGGTTTCTGATAGTTCCTTATGATGGGATTCAGGTGATACATTTCCAGCTGGAACATTGTATAAGTGGAGGCTAACAATAGCTGCCCTTTAGTAGTGGATTAATTCTGGTTGTCTGATTCAAGTGTAGTCTGGCTTCTTCAGTATATAATTTTGTTTGTTTTTTGAGACAGGCTCTTGCTCTGTCACCTAGGCTGGAGTGCAGTGACATGATATAGTTCACTGCAGCCTCAAACTTTAGGGCTCAAGCAATCCTGCCTCAGCCTCCTGAGTAGCTGGGAGTATAGGTGCACACCACTAGGCTAGGCTAATTTTTTTTTGAACAGAGTCTCACTGTGTTGCCCAGGCTGGAGAACAGTGGTACAGTCTTGACTCACTGCAACCTCTGCCTCCCAGGTTCAAATGATTCTCGTGCCTCAGCCTCATAAGTAGCTGGGATTACAGGAGTGTGCCACCACACCCGACTAGTTTTTGCATTTTTAGTAGAGACGGGGTTTTGCCATGTTGGCCAGGCTGGTCTCGAGCTCCTGGCCTCAGGTGATCTACCCACCTCCGCCTCTCAAAGTGCTGGGATTACAGGTGTGAGTCACCGCTAGGCCAGGCTAATTTTTACATTTTTTGTAGAGATGGGATCTGGCTTTGTTGCCCAGGCTGCTCTTGAACTACTGGCTTCAAGTGATCCTTCTGCTTCAGCCTCCCAAAGTGCTAGGATTACAGGAATGAGTCACCATGCCTGACTTCAGTATATAGTTAATGTTTTCTGTTCTACAATTAATAAGCTGTATGTGAGGAGACACTTTACAGTTATGCAGCTATCTGTGTTCTCATCAACTTCACCCCTAGATTTGGCATCTGTTGATTCTTGCCTGAAGCTGTATTTATTCTGATAGTTACAAAATTGTGATTTTTTCCCCCATTCTTTCACTCCGTCTGCTTTAACAGCTAGCATTCTGAGAAATAGCTCTCCCTTTACCCCTAAGTATTTATGTCCTTATTTATAATCAGTTTGCATCATGGATTCCTATTTGATAACATGTATCATTACCCATTATGGAACTGATTTATTTGACTTTAATCACATCTCAATGTTTTTAAAAAAGAACTTATTTATTTTGTTGCTCAAATTGTCCCAAATTTGACCATTGAGAGCACTTCCTTTCTGTCATAACAGGTTTTTTAGAATTATCTCATAACTATCGTCCCCAGCCCTAGAGTCAACCATTTCTCCAAGGAGCCCTGGTTTCTTTTTGGGTGGAAAATGGTATTTAGAAACCAAGATCTGTGTTGTAATAGCTGTTGGAGTATCATTTCTTCCAGGACTTTTCAATGGATATGATTTTTAAAGTATGTGTAAATATTTTAGGAATTGTAATTTCATATTTCATTTAAACCCGAGTTCTTCCTTTCCCTTGATTCTAAATTTGTATTTCCCTTCTTCTCTAGTAAGAAACCTGGCTCCCAGTGTTATTAATATGTTTATTCTTTTGCTTAATCTTATAATTTTCAGAATTTCTACACCCATACTACTTCAGAAAACAAGCCTAGAATAAAGAATTCAGGATGAGTTTTGTTTTGTTTTCTTTTCTTTTATACTTTTAAGTTCCGGGGTACATGTGTACAAGGTTCAGGTTTGTTACATATGTATACATGTGCAGTGTTGGTTTGCTGCACCCGTTAACTCGTCATTTACATTAGATATTTCTCCTAATGCTATCCCTCCCCCCTTCCCCACCTCACGACAGGCCTCGGTGTGTGATGTTCCCCACCCTGTGTCCAAGTGTTCTCATTGTTCAATTCCCACCTATGAGTGAGAACATGCGGTGTTTGGTTTTCTGTCCTTGCGATAGTTTGCTCAGAATGAGTTTCCAGCTTCATCCATGTTGTTACAAGGGACATGAACTCATGAATTCAGGATGAGATTTTCTTATACTGAGGGTATAAACTGTGTTCAAATATTACCTGGGGCTGGGCACGGTCGGTGGCTCATGCCTGTAATTCCAGCACTTTGGGAGGCCAAGGCAGGTGGATCACTTGAGGCCAGGAGATCGAGACCAGCCTGGCCAACATAGTGAAACCCTGTCTCTACAAAAAAAATGCAAAAATTAGCTGAATGTGTTGGTGGCACCTATAGTCCCAGCTACTCAGGAGGCTGAGGCAGGAGAATCTCTTGAACCTGGGAGCGGAGGTTGCAGTGAACCGAGACTATGCCACTGCACTCCAGCCTGGGTGACAGAGCGAGACTGTCTAAAAAACAAACAAACAAACAAACAAAAGTTAGTTGGATTAGGTTTTTTGGTTTTGGTTGTTATTTCTTTTTCTCTTTTTTTGCAGTAGTAGTATTCATTTGAAATACAGTTGGGTTCATTTGTTTCTGTTTAAATTCATATCCCTGCCTCCTCAAATTTTGTTTTTTTAATTATATATTTGAAAGCTCATAACATTAACATGCTTCCAAAAAACAAAACTTTACAGAAAAGTATAATTAAAATTGTCACTCCCTTATCACTCCACCCCATCCATTCCTCAGCATCTCTTGTAGGTAATCAAGTTGATTGTTTTCTGATTTATCCTTTTTGAGTTCTTTTTACAGATATGTAAGTTTTATCTCCCTTTCTTTCTGATACAAAAGCTAGGATGCTTTATATACTGTTTTTCACCTGGTTTTTAAGAGTTAAGACTATATCCTAGAAATTGATATGTATCAGTTCTTAGAGTTCTGCCTCATTTTTTTTTACAGCTCAACTGTGCATATTCAATCAATTTCCTGGATTTGCTTTTGGCCTTTTATTTTCATTGGCTTGTTTATCCTACTTCACGGTCTTGATTCAAGTTGTTTTGTAATAAGTCTTCATGCATTCCACTTACTATTTCAAGATTGTCTTGGCTTTTTCTGGTCCTTTGCATTTACATACAGATTTTAAATCAACTCATTACTTTTCCTCAGAAACCCGATGAAATTTTATTTGGCATTGCCTTGAATCTGTAGATTGCTTTGGTGAGAATCGATTTCTTTACAATATTGAGTCTTCCAATACTTGAACATGGTATATCTCTCTATTTAGTCCTTTAATTTCTCTCAGTGAGTCATAGTTTTCAGTGTACAGGACTTAAATATTGTTTACTAGGCTTTTTCCTTAAGTATTTGCTTTTACTGTAAATTGTACTGCCTTAAGGTTTTTTTTTGAAAAAAATTTAAATTTAATAAAAATATGCCAGAATAGTACAGTGAACTAATGTATGCCATTCATCTGGATTTATCAATTGTTAATACTAATTTTGCCACATGTGCTTTATTACTCTCTGTATATGATGATTGTGCATAAACATTTAAGAATAAATTTTAGACATCATAACCTCTTTCCTCTAAATAATTGTGTATATGCCTAAAAATAAGACAATTTTCTTACCTAACCATAATAAAATTACAAAATTGAGAGTATTTAGCATTTGGGTTTTGCCGTTATTCCAGTAATATCACTTACAACACTTTCCCTCATCCAGGATCACACATTACATTTCGTTGTTATGATTCTTTCGTTTCCTGTTATTGGGAGCACTTCTTTCTGTATCTTTCATAACCATGGAATTTTTGAAGAATATAGGTATATAACATTTTAGAATGTCCTTTAAATTCACTTTGTCTGAATGTTTTGTCATGATTATATTCAGATTATGCATTTTTGGTGAGAATATTATATGACTATGTCATGTCCTCAAAGCATATCATAAGACATAAGATGTCAGTTGCATTATTGGTGATGTAACTGATCACCTGGTTAAGTGATTTCTGCCAGGTTTTTCCACAGGAAAGTTATCATTTTTGCTGTTAAGTAATTTGAGAGGAATATTTTGAAACTGTTATATATTCTGTTCCTCATGGAACTGTACCATGATTGATAATATTTGACAGACTCACGTAGTACTATGATAATTGTAAAATAGTAATATTCTAACTAGCATTCCTGTTACATTTGTTTTCATTTTTGTTTTTTGAGACAGGTTCTTGCTCTGTTACCCCGGCTGGAGTGCAGTGGTACAATCATGGCTCACTGCAACCTCTGCCTTCCAAGCTCAAGTGATGCTCCACTTAAGCCTCCTTAGTAGCTGGGACTATATGCATGTACCACCATACCTGGCTAATTTTTTTTTTTTTTTTTTCTTGTAGAGACGGGGTTTTACCACGTTGGCCAGGCTGGTCTTGAATTCCTCAGCTCATGCAATCCACCCGCCTCAGACTCTCAAAGTGTTGGCATTATAGGCCTTAGCCATTGTGCCCAGCCCTCATTTCTATTACATTTGTTAGTTGGCATTCTATATTAAGGAATAGATTTTCCTTCTGATTCATTCATTGATTGTTAAGGTGGATTTTTTTCAAACTTCAGTGGATAGATATTATCCATTATTGTTGCTGCTTGATGTTATGGTTGTCTCAGATTTGAGCAGTGGGAACTTCAAGCTGGCTCCTATGTGTTTTTGATATTTCCTGTTTTTTCTTTTAAAACATTTTTAAATTTTCTGGCATAAAAAGATATTCCACATTCCTTTTGTGTTTTCCCTGTCTCGGCCCTGAAATGAGCCATTTTTCTTCAAGAAACGCTTGTTCCTTTAGGGGTAAATGGTATTTAGAAACTATGGTCTGGCCACTAGGTGTGCTCATGGTTTCTTGGGTGTGATTGCTGTTTTTCCATTCACAGACTGGACTAAGAAATGTATAATTTCATATTCTTAACCATTTGAGTTAATCCCTCTACCTATAATTTAAATTCAACACCATGAAGTTCTTTTTTGTCTCCCTCTATTCTGTATTTACATCTCCCTTCTTCCTCGGTGAGAACTCTGTCTCCTCAAAACATCAGTATATTTATTCATTTTGAAATATTTAAACCAACTTATGTTCCTGGAACGATCTAAAAGAACCATTTTTTAAAATTGCATTGATTTTTCTTCATTGTCCATTTCTTAGTTCTTTGATTTTTCATTCCTATCTTTCTATTTATTTGGAATTAATACATTCTTTTTTCTGGCATCTTAAATTGGAGGCTTCCTTTTTCTTCTAATACAAGCATTTAAAACTGCACATTTCCCTTTAAGTACTAAGCAATACATTATCTGCATTTCACAAATTTTGATAGAGTTTTTATTATAATTTATATTAAAAATACTTTCTAATTTCCCTTGTGAATTTTGATACATGAATAATTAGAAGGGTGTTGTTTACTTTCCAACTATTTGGTATTTTCCCAAATATCTTATTGTTACTTCCATTGTGGTCAGAGAATATTTCCTATATGAATATTCTCTGTGATTCCAATCTTGTTAGATTTTAGATTTGTTTTATGGTCCAGCACTTAGTCAATCTTGGTAAATGCTCCATTTACATATTAAAAGAATGTATATTCGGTTGGATATAGCATTCATTCCACAGGTGTCAATTTGGTCAACTTGTTTGTTGCTGTTCAAGTTTTATATATCATTACTAATATTCTATTTTTTTTTTTTTTTTTGGAGATGGAGTCTCACTCTGTCTCCAGGCTGGAGTGCAGTGGCGTGGTCTTGGCTCACAGCAGCCTCCACCTCCTGGGTTCAAGCGATTCTCCTGCCTCAGCCTCCCAAGTAGCTGGGATTACAGGCACGTGCCACCATGCCTGGCTAATTTTCGTATTTTTAGTAAGATGGTGGTTTCACCGTGTTGGCCAGGCTGGTCTTGAACTCCTGACCTCGTGATCCACCTACCTTGGCCTCCCAAAGTTCTGGGATTACAGGTGTGAGCCACTGCACCCGGCCTATTCTATTTGTTTTATCAATTGTTGAGAAAGTAATTATGGATTTGTCCTTTGTGGATTTGTCTGCCCTTTCAGTTCTGTCAGTTTTTGCTTCATGTATTTTGAAACACCAAATAATTTTAATTTAGTACACACATATTTAGAATTTTTGTATCATCTTAATGAACTGGCCTTTTTATTGTTATGAAATGTCTCTCTTGATATATAATGTTCTGTTTCTTGTAGTCTGCTGTCTCTAATACTATGTGGTCTGATATATAATATTACTATATCAAACGTTCTTATGAGCAATAATTGCATGATATATCTTTTCCATTCTTTCACTTTTAACTCATCTGTGTCTTTAAAAAGTGTCTAGGGGTTTGATATTTTTTAGTCTGTTTCGGATTCTCTGAGCATCTTGGCTGTGTGTTTTTATGTTTCTTAATACTTTTAGAACAATTCAGGCATTGCCTTTTCAATATTTTCTCAGTCTCTTTCTCACATTTTAAAAATGTTCTTTATTTTATTTTATTTTTTTAATTTATTATTGTTTTTGAGACAGAGTCTTGCACCATTGCCCACGCTGGAGTACAGTGTTGTAATCTCAGCTCACTACAACCTCTGCCTCCCAAGTTCAAGAGATTCTCATGTCTCAGCCTCCCAAGTTGCTGAGATTACAGGCGCATGCCACCATGCCTGGCTAATCTTTGTGTTTTTAGTAGAGACAGGATTTCACCATGTTGACCAGGCTGGTGGTCTCGAACTCCTGACCTCAGGCTATCAACCTGCCTTGGAGTCCCAAAGTGCTGGGATTACAGGTGTTAGCCACTGGGCCTGGCTGTTAAAATACCCTGTGTTTAACTGAGATTAAACAAAATCTATTATTCTCTTAGTATGTATATAATGTATATACTTTCTTATATCACAGGTTTTCTTTTCTAATAATAAAAGCAAAATATGTTGTTTTCATTTGTTTTATTCCGTTTGATTTTAGAAGCAGGGTCTTTTACACTCAGACCAGAGTGCGGTGGTGTGATCACAGCTCACTAGCAGCCTCAACCTCTTGGGCTCAAGTGATCCTCCCATCTCTGCCCCTCAAGTAGCTGAGACTACAGGCATGTGCCAACATGCCTGGCTAATTTTCATTTATTTTTTGTAGAGATGGGATCTCACTATGTTGCTGAGGCTGGTCTTGAACTCCTCAGCTCAAGTTTTCTTCCTGTCTTATCAGGGGAACCAACCCCCAGTATTTCAACATAAGTTCTTTTCTATTTTCCCTAAGTGTTGGCTGGTCTGAGAAATAAAGAGAAAGAGTACAAAGAGAGAAATTTTACAGCTGGGCCTCTGGGGGTGACATCACATGTCAGCAGGTTCTGTGATGTCCCCTGAACCACAAAACCAGCAAGTTTTTATTAGGGATTTCAAAAGGGGAGGGGGGTACGAACAGGGAGTAAATCACAAAGATCACATGCCTCAAGGGGCAATAAAAGATTACAAGGGCAGAAGAGCAGAGCGAGATCACAAGGCCAGGGCGAAATTAGAATTACTGATGAGGTTCCATGTCCTACTGGGCATGCATTGTCTTGATAAACATCTTAACAGGAAACAGGGTTCGAGAGCAGACAACCGGTCTGACTAGAATTTGCCAGGCTGGAGTGTCCTAATCCTAGCAAGCCTGAGGGCACTGCAGGAGACAAGAGCGTATGTCATCCATTATCTTCAACCACATAAGACAGACACTCCCAGAGTGGCCATTTTAGAGACCTCCCCTTGGGAATGCATTCCTTTCCCAGAGTTATTCCTTGCTGAGAAAAGAATTCAGCGATATTTCTCCTATTAGCTTCTGTAAGAAGAGAAATATGACTCTGTTCTGTCTGGCCCTGCAGGCAGTCAGACCTTATGGTTATCTCCCTAATTCCCTGAAAATCGCTGTTATCCTGTTCTTTTCAAGGTGCCCAGATTTTATATTGTTCGAACACACATGCTTTACAAACAATTTGTGCAGATAACGCAATCATCACAGGGTCCTGAGGTGACATACATCCTCAGCTTGTGAAGATGATGGGATTAAGAGATTAAAGACGGCCGGGCGTGGTGGCTCAAGCCTGTAATCCCAGCACTTTGGGAGGCCGAGACGGGCGGATCACGAGGTCAGGAGATCGAGACCATCCTGGCTAACATGGTGAAACCCCGTCTCTACTAAAAAATACAAAAAACTAGCCGGGCGAGGTGGCGGGCGCCTGTAGTCCCAGCTACTCAGGAGGCTGAGGCAGGAGAATAGCATAAACCCGGGAGGCAGAGCTTGCAGTGAGCTGAGATCCGGCCGCTGCACTCCAGCCTGGGTGACAGAGCGAGACTCCGTCTCAAAAAAAAAAAAAAAAAAAAAAAAAGAGATTAAAGACAGACATCGGAAATTATAAGAGTATTGATTGGGGAAGTGATAAATGTCCATGAAATCTTCACAATTTATGTTCAGAGATTGCAGTAAAGACAGGCGTAAGAAATTGTAAAGGTATTAATTTGGGGAACTAGTAAATGTCCGTGAAATCATCACAATTTGTGTTCTTCTGCTGTGGCTTCAGTCGGTCCCTCTGGTCTGGGTCTCTGACATCCCACATCACTGTCTCAGCTTTCCAAAGTGTTGGGATTATAGGTGTGAGCCACCACACCTGGCCAATATATATTTATCATAGAAATTTCCAGGAGAAATTTACAAAAAAGAAAAAACAAAGAAATATAAATTACCTAGATGGTGATATCATCAAGATGGCAGAATAGAAGATCCCCTAGCATCACTGCTTTCATAAAAATACAATTAGAAACCATTCAAAGACAAGAGCACCAGCCTGAATACACCAGAACTCGGAAGAATCAGAGAAATCCCCTGTATCCACAGACATGAGAGAAACCTTGGCTGATAAGAGAAATCATCATTTCAGATTGTGCCAACCCCTCCCCGAAGCTGGCATAACACCACTCAGAAAATTTCCCTTGACCCATGGTTTCTGAGGTGAGAGGAGAGAATTGGAGGTGGATGTTTAATCTTCTCACTGGTCTGGGAATCTTCATGGAAAGCCCACTCCAGCTCCATCTCATAGGTACCACTGGAAATGCCAGAAGGATTGAACCAACTGGAGTGTATTGGGAACAAAAGTGGGTCAGTGATTACAGTGACAGGTGTGTGGATCTTTGTGGCTACTCAGTACTCCAATCAGCTGGGAAACCGTGTTGAAGAGACTGGCTGATGCCATAGAGCTGTAGGGACATAGTCTGTGGGATAGCCTGAATCCCAGGCTTTCCACAAAGCCCAGGTGCTTGCATGGAACCTTCCCTATATAGAAACAACTAACAGTCATGCTTAAGTTCCAGTGCCCACTTAAGTTTTCTCCAGTTTAAGAAACAGTGGTAGGGCAGCAATGTAGTTCTGTGGCAGTGTTTAAGCTTTGGTGCTCACTTCAAGTCTTCCCTAGAGTGGGAAACAATGGCAGGGCAGTGATTTCATCCTGCAACAGCATTTATGCTTCAATGTTCATTATAAGTCTTCCCCAGAACAGGAAACAATGACAGGGCAATGAATTAGTTCTAATGCAGTGTTTTAGTTCCAGTACTTACTCTGAGTCATCCACCAAACAGGAAGAAACAACAGGCCATGTTTAAGTTCTGATACTAAAAAGTAAAGGTCTAACTAACAGCAATAAAGAACACCTGCAAAAACTAGAAGAGTTAACTGTCTCTTCAAATGGGCAGGCATCAACATAAAGATGCAAGGATTGTGAAAATCCAACAAAGTATGATACTACCAAAAGAAACCAACTCAACTCCAGAAATGAACTAGAAGAATTGAAGATCTACAAGATTTTTGAAAGAGAATTTAGAATTACTTTTTGAGGAAGTTCAGGGAATCACAAGAATATATGGATAGAAATCTGAATGGAATTTGGAAAACACTCCCGAAATGAAATGAGAAGTTTGACAAAAATAGAAGTGTTTTTTAAAAAAGAGAGAGATCCCATAAATAAAGAGTACCATAACTGAATGAAAAAACTCATTAGAAAGTTTTGACAGCAGACTTGATCAAACAGAGGAAAGAATTATTGAGCTTGAGGATAGAAGCTATGAATTTACCTAAACAGAGGAGCAAAAAGAAAAGAATAAAGAATGAAGAGGGCCTACAAGAATTATGAGACATCAATAAGGGAAGCAACCTCTGATAATTGGAATTTTTAAAGGAGATGAGAGTGAAAAAGGCCTAGAAGGCATATTTAAGGAAATAATGACTGAAAATTTCCAAAATCTGAGGAAAGATGACAACATCTAGGTAAAGGAAGCTGAGAGATTACCATTCAAATTCAACCTAGAGAGGGAATTCCCCAAGGCACATTATAATCAAATTAGCAAAAATCAAAGACAAAGAAAAAATACTAAAAACATCAAGAGAAAGGAAACATATCTCAGTCAGTGGAGCCCCAATGTGGCTTTCAATGGATTCCTCAGCAGAAACCTTGAAGGCCAGGAGAGACTGGAATGCTATATTCAAAGGAAGGGAGGGAGGAAGAGAGGGAGGGAAATTGTCCACCAAGAATATTGTACCCAGTAAAGCTATTTTTCTTTTTCTTTTTTATTTTGGAGATGGAGTCTTACTCTGTCACTCAGGCTGGAGTGCAGTGCGTGATGGCTCACTGCAGCCTTCACCTCCTGGGTTCAAGCATTCTCCTGCCTCAGCCTCCTGAGTAGCTGGGACTACAGGCACATGCCACCATGCCCAGCTAATTTTTTGTATTTTAGTAGAGACAGGGTTTCACTGTGTTGCCCAGGCTGTTCTCGAACTCCTGAAACTCCTGAGCTCAGGCAGTCTGCCTGCCTTGTCCTCCCAAAGTGCTAGGATTATAGTCTTGAGCTACTGTGCCTGGCCCAGTAAAGCTATTTTTCAAACACAAAGGAAGGATAAAAACATTTCCAGACAAACAAATGTTGAGGGAGTTCATCAATGCCAGACCTGTTTTGCAAGAACTGTGTATTAGTCTATTTTCACGCTGCTAATAAAGACATAACTAACACTGGATAATTTATAAAGGAAGGAGATTTAATTGACTCACAGTCCCACATGGCTTGGGAGGCCTGGCAATCATGGCAGAAGGTGAATGAGGAGCAAAGTCACATCTTACATAGTGGCAGGCAAGACAGCTTGTGCAGGGGAACTCCCATTTATAAAACTATCAGAGACTTATTTACTACCGAAAGAACAGTATGGGGGAAACCACCTCCATTATTTAATTATCTCCATCTGACTTTGCCCTTGACATGTGAGGATTACTACAATTCAAGGTAAGATTTGGGTGGGGACACAGCCAAACCATATTAGACTGCTAGAGGGAGTTCTTCAGTCTGAAGGAAATGGATGCTAAGATGTAACAAGAAAACATCTGAAGTTAAAAAAACTCATGGATGAGGCTGGGCACAGTGGCTCATGCCTGTAATCCTAGCACTTTGGGAGGCCAAGGTGGGTGGATCACCTGAGGTGAGGAGTTTGTGACCAGCCTGGCCAACATGGTGAAACCCCATCTCTACTAAAAATACAAAAATTACCCGGGCGGGTGATGGGTGCCTGTAATCCCAGCTCTTCAGGAAGCCAAGGCAGGAGAATCACTTGAACCCAGAAGGCAAAGGTTGCAGTGAGCTGATATTGCACCATTACACTGCAGCCTGGGTGATAGAAGGTGACTGCATCTCAAAAAAAAAAGAAAACTCTTGGATAAAAGTAGAACAACTATTTGGTATTATGCTTATTATCTGTGTGATGAAATAATCTGTACAGCAGACTTTTGTGACATACAATTTACCTACAGAACAAACATGCACCTGGACCCCTGAGCCTAAAAGTAAACCTTAAAAAAAAAAAAAAGTGAAACAATCAAATTCAGAATACTCTAATACTGTAGTTATTATATCTTAAGTATGAAGACTAAAAGACAAAACTCTTAGTAACTCCAACAATTGGTTAAGAGGCAATATAAAAAGGTATAAATTGAAGCATGAAAGTCAAAGTACAGGGGTGATATGGTGTTAAAATACAGAGTTTGTTTTTGATGCTTGTCAGTCCACATTGAGTTGTTATCAGTTTAAAATAACCTGTTGTAACTACAAAATATTTTTTATAAGCCTCGTGGTAACCACAAACCAAAAACCTGTAAGAGAGACACTAAAAATAAATGGCATAGAATCAGAACATACTACTAGAAAAAAATCCTTAACTATGACATTAAGTGGGAAAAAGGAAAAAAAGATCTGCAAAACAAAACAACTAACAAAATGACAGAAGTAAACCCTTACCTATCATACCTTGAGTGTAAGTGTATTAAATTCCCCAATTAAAAGTCATAGAGTTGCTGAATGCATAATGAAACAAGACCCAACTATATGCTGTCTGCAAGAAACTCACTTTACCTTTAAAGACATGCACAGATTGAAAGTAAAGGGATGGAAAGATATTCCATGCAAATGCAAACCAAAAGAGCTGCAGTAGCTATGGTTGTATCAGATAAAATAAACTTTGTCAACAGTGTTACAGAGGACAAAGGAGGCCATTTTCTTACATAATGGTGAAGGAGTCAGTAGTATGGCAAGAGGATATAATCATTGTAAATATGTTTGTATGCAACACTGGAGCACCCAAGTATATAAAACATACTAATGGACCTAAAGGGAAAAACTGACTGTAATAGAATAATAGTAGGAGACTTCAACACGCCACTTCTGGCAATGGACATGTGATCCAGATAGAAAAATCAGCAGTCTTCAGAGTTAAATTGGACTGTAAGCCAAATGGACCCAACAGATATTTACAGAATATTGCAGTAAACAGTTGCAGAGTATACATTTTTTTCAATAATGCATGTGGCATTCTCCAGGACAAATCATATGTTAGATTCCAAAGCAAGTCTTAACAAATTTTTAAAAATAATATCAACGGGGGGCCAGGCATGGTGGCTCACGCCTGTAATCCCAGCACTTTGGGAAGCCAAGATGGGCAGATCATGAGGTCAAGAGATTGAGACCATCCTGGCTAACACGGTGAAACCCCATCTCTACTAAAACTACAAAAAATTAGCCGGGGATGGTGGCGGGCCCCTATAGTCCCAGCTACTTGGGAGGCTGAGGCAGGAGAATGGCGTGAACCTGGGAGGCAGAGCTTGCAGTGAGCCGAGATCGTGCCACTGCACTCCAGCCTGGGCAACAGAGCGAGACTCTATCTCAAAACAAACAAACAAACAAATAGTAATATCAACAATCCTTTCTGACCACACAGAATAAACCTAGAAACCAATAATAGAAGGAAAGATGGAAATGGTACAAATTTATGGAAATTAAACAACATGCTCCTGAACAATTAATGGAGTCAATTAAGAAATTAAATTATAATATTCCTTCAGACAAATGAAAATGGAAACAGCATACCAACACATGGGATGCAAGAAAAGCAGTTCTTTGAGGGAAGTTTATAGCAATAAACACTGATGTCAAAATGTAGAAAGACTTCAAATAACCTAATGATGCATCTCAAGGAGTTAGAAGAGCAAGAACAAACCAAAACCAAAATTAGTAGAAGTGAAATAGACGAAAAGTTTCTGAGGATGGTTTGACATACTATGGCAAATGGTACATCACATTCACAGAATAAAAAACAGAAACTATGTAATTGTTTCAATAGATGCTGAAAAAGATGTAATAAAATTCAACATCGCTTCCTGATAAAAACTCTCACCAAACTGTGTATAGAAAGAATGTACTTCAGAACAAATAAAGGCCATTTGTGAAAACTCACAGCTAATATAATACTGAATTGGGAAAAACTGAAGCCCTTCTGAGATCTTAGAAGAAGACAAAGATGCTCATTTTCACCACTTCTGTTTGACATACAAGTGGAAGTCCTGGTCAGAGCAGTTAGTCAAGAGAAGGAAATAAGAAAGGAGGAAGTCAAATTATCCTTGTTTGCAGACAACATGATCTTATATTTAGAAAAATCTAAAGACTCCAACGAAATACTGTTAGAGCTGATGAAAGAATTCAGCAAAGCTGCAAGATACAAAGTCAACATACAAAAATCTTCATTTCTACACATCAACAGTGAACAATATGAAAAACAAAAAAGCAATCTCATTTACAATAGTTAACAACAACAACTTAACAACAACAACAAAAACCCTCAGAAAAAATTAAACCAAAAAGTGAAATAACTTATGAAAACGATAAAACACTGCTGAAAGAATTGAAGAAGACACACAATATGAAAAGATATGTTATGGATTGGAAGAATTAATATCATTAAAATGTTCATACTACCCAAAGCAGTCTACAGAGTCAATGTAATCCCTATCAAATCACCAAAGACATTCGTCAGAGAAATAGAAAATTGTCCTAAATTTGTATGGAACCACAAAAGACCTCAAATACCCAAAGAAATCCTAAGCAAAAAGAATAAAGCTGGAGGTATCATACTACCTGGCTTCAAAATTTACCACATAGGTCTAATATCCAAAACACCATGGCACTGACACAAAAAGACACATAGTCTAATGGAACATAATAGTGAACCTGTAAATAAATTCACACATTTCCAGCCAATTGATTTTTGGCAAAGGTGCCAAGCACGTACATTGGGGAAGGAATGGTGTCTTCAATAAATGGGGTGGGAAAACTGGATATCCATAAGCAGAAAAATGAAACTAGATCTCTATCCCTTTCCATATATAAAAAATGAATATGTATTTGGTTGGATTGGATGTAAAACATGAAACTACCAGAATAAAATACTGAAGAAATGCTTTAGGACAATGGTCTGGGCAAAGATTTTCTGGGCAAGACCTCAGAAGGACAGGCAACAAAAGCAAACATACAAATGGGGTTACATCAAGCCAAAAAGCTTATGCACTGCAAATGAAACAATCAACAGAGTGACAGCCTATAGAATGGGAGAAAATATTTGCAAACTATCCATGTGAGAACAGATTAATAAGCAGAATATATAAATAACCAACTCAACAGCAAAAATAATCCAATAAAAACTGGGCAAAGATTCTGAATAGACATCTCTCAAAAGTGGACATACAAATGACCAATTGGGGTATGAAAAAGTGCTCAACATCACTAATCATAAGAGAAATGCAAATCTAAGAACCAATAAGATATTATCTCATGCTAGTTAAAATGGTTATTATTAAAACATCAAACTGAGCATGGTGGCTTATTCCTGTAGTCCCAGCCCTGGGAGGCTGGGGTGGGAGGATTGCTTGAGCCCAGAGGTTGGAGGCTGCAATGAGCTATGATTGTGCCACTGCACTCCAGCCTGTGTTACAGAGTGAGACCCTATCTCAAAAACAGTAACAGCATATACATTTTTTTTAAAGTAAAAGAACAGCAGATGCTGGCAAGGATGTGGAGAAAGAGAACACTACTACACAGTTGTTAGGTATGTAAATCAGTGTAGCCACTTTGGGAAATAGTATGGAAATTCCTCAAAAAACTAAAAATAAATCAGCCATATGATCCAGCATTCCTACTTGTGAATATATATCCAAAAGAAATCAATATGTTGAAGAGATATCTGCACTCCCATGTTTACTGTAGCTGTATTCACAATAGCCAACATATGGAATCAACCTAAGTGTCCACAACAGATGAATAGATAAAGAAAGTGTGGTTCATAATGGAATATTATTCAGCCATAGAAAAGAATGAAATTCTGTTATTTGCAGCAACGTGGATGGAATTGGAGCTCATTATATGAAGTGAAATAAACCAGGCATGGGAAGACAAATAACACATGATCTTCTTCAGATGTGGGAGCTAAAAACATTGATCTCATGGTGGTAGAGAGTAGAATGATGGTTGCCAGAAGCTGGGAAAGGTTGTTGGGAGGAATGAAGAGAGATTGTTTAACCGGTGCAAAAATACACTTAGAAGGAGTAAGTTCTAGTGTTTAATAGCATGATAGGGTGATTACAGTTCATAAAAATGTATATTTCAAAATAGAAGAGAATATTTGAAATGTTCCCAACACAAATAAATTATGCATTTGAGGTGATGGATATGCTGATGGCCCTTATTTGATCATTACACATTGTAAGCACATATCAAAATACATATATGTGCATACACATAAGTATGTACAGTTATGTATCAAAAAACATATTTAGAAAGTGCCTTCCACAGATAGAAATTTTAGCGTGCATTTATTTTGAATATTTGTAATCCTGCTGAATATAAAACAGTTTTAATTTTGTTGAAAAGCACATGCAGTCTGCCACCTTAGCCATTTTTAAATGTACAGTACTCTTAATTACGTGCACATTGATGTGCAACAGATCTCTGGGACTTTTTCATCTTCTTCTTTTTTTTTTTTTTTTGAGACAGAGTCTTGCTCTGTCACCCAGGCTGGAGTGCAGTGACGTGATCTCAGCTCACAGCAACCTCCGCCTCCTGGATTCAAGTGATTCTTCTGCCTCAGCCTCCCGAGTAGTTGGGTTTACAGGCATGTGCCACCACCACCACCTTTGGCTAATTTTTGTGTTTTTAGTAGAGACGGGGTTCCACCATGATGGCCAGGCTGGTTTCGAACTGCTGACCTCAAGTGATCTGGCTGCCTCGGTTTCCCAAAGTGCTGGGATTATAGGCATGAGCCACCATTGCCTGGCCTACTTTTTCATCTTTTAAAACTCATGTCCACTGAACAACAACTCCTTTTTTCTCCCTTTTCCTGGCCTTTGGCAGCTAGCATTCTATTTTCTGTTTTCCAAGATTTTAACTGCTTTGAATATCTCATATAAGTGTAATCATGTAGTATTTATCTTTTTGTTACTGGTTTATTTCACTTAGCATAATGTCTTTAAGTTTCATCCATGCGTTAGCATAAGACAGAATTTTTCTTTTTTTAAAGGCAGTGACATTCTATTGTATGCATATGCAATGCATATCTATACATGCAATGCATATGCATGTATATATACAAAATAATGAATGACATTCTATTGTATGCCTATACAACTTTTTTTTTTTTTTTACCCATTCATCTGTCAATGGACATAGAAGTTGCTTCCACTTCTCAGCTATTGTGAATAATGTTATAATCAACACGGGTGTGCCTTTCTCAGAATTTTTTCCTAGGATAGTGTATTAGTTCATTTTCACACTGCTATAAAGAACTACCTGAGACGTAATTTATGAAGAAAAGAGGTTTAATTAACTCAGTCCCACAGACTGTACAGGCGGTATGGCTGGGAAAGCCTCAGGAAACTTTTAGTTGTGGTGGAAGGCAAAGGGGAAGCCCACACCTTCTTTACATGGCTGAGTAGGAGGGAGAGAGAGAGAGAAGGGGGAAGTGCTACACACTTTAAAACTACCAGATCTTATGAGAACTCACCATCATGAGAACAGCAAGGGGGATATCTGCCCCTATGATCCAGTCACCTCCCACCAAGTCCCTCCCCCAACACAGGGGATTACAATTCAACATGAGATTTGGGTGGGCACACAGAACCAAAACATATCAGATAGTTATCATTATCATAGACGGTTTGATATTATTCTAAAGATCTGGGATGCTTTCTTCTGATTTCTCCTTCCTTTTTGTTTTTTCTCCCTTTGTGTTTCAATTTGTGTAATTTCTATTGACCTGACATCAAATTTACTGATTCTCTCCTTGGTTGTTTTGAGTCTAGTGATGAACCTGTAGAAAGCTTTCTTCATGTCTGTTACCATGTATTTTATTTCTACTATTTCCATTAAACTCTTAAAGTTTCTGTCTGATGGAAGCACTTGTCTTTTCATACATGTTGTGTACTTTTTCTCTTACAGCTTTAACATATTAATTATGGTTAAATTCCCCTGTCTGATAATGTTAGCATCACTGTCATTTCTGATACTGGTCTGTATTTTCCTGTATCTCTTGACAGTATTATTTTCCTTGCTTTTTTTATCTGTTGTAATTTTTATTAAATTCTAGTGGGCATCATGGGTAGGACTGTAGCAAACTGAAGGCAACAGTATTTGTTACTGAATTGAATATACCTCTTCTGCTTGACTGATAATGTTGGTGATTTGAACCAATCTAATGAGGAGTTTAGATAAATTTAAATGTTGTTGTTAGAATTGGTTTCTGTTATGGACTGAGTGTTTGTGTCCTTCAAAATTCATATGTTGAAGCCCCCCTCCCCTGGAAATGTAAGCATATCTGGAGATTGCACCTTTCTGGAGGTAAGTAAGGTTAAATGAGGTAATAAGGGTGAAGTCTTGACCCAACAGAATGTGTCATTGTAAGAAAAGGCACTAGAGAGTTAGCTCTCTGTCTGCCATATGAGAACACAGTGAGAAGGTGACCTTCTACAAGCTAAGAGAGCCCATTCTAGGAACCAAATCTCCCAGCACCTTGGTCTGGGACTTCTAGCCTTCAGAAATATGGAAAAATAAATTTCTATGGTTTAAGCTGCTCAGTCTATGGCATTTTGTTATGCAAACCCCGGCTGACTAAAATACTGTCAGTGCACCACAGATTTGAAATTCTGCTAGTGTCATCTTTTGTTCAGGGTGGACCTGATTTGCCAGAGGATTTTTCTCAGTATTCCTGTTTAACCCTCTGCTTTAGGTCTTCTTTGTGCACCTAGGCCTCAGAGGCAGTTTTCTCTATGTTCATGCCCCTCCCGCAAATGTAGATTACTATTATTTTTTACTTGGTGATAGCTACCCTGGTGCTAGACTGAAGAGGTATCCTCTATTGTCTTGGCCCAGCTTCAGTGTTAGGTATGCTCTGTGATCCTAAGTTTTGGGGAATGGGACTTGTTCAGGGATCCTGCCCCTCTTTCCTGTAGAAGTCAGACTGCCTTGTGTCTTCATCAGGTCCTTTGCATGAGTTTCCTTCTCACCTCCAGCAGTAGGAGACCTCTAAAGCTAGGACTGCATATGATTTCCTGTCTTCCTTCACCCTCCCAGGGTTGGAGAAAATTTTTCTGTATTCTTTTACCATCCACAATGGCTTGTCACCTGTTTCTTGGGGCAGCATGATTTGCTGCTCTTACCTCAACAACTTAAGACTTTTGGATCCAGAGGGGAATAGGGTCTTTTTTAGTAGTGGTGCCTCACTTCCTCCATGCCTGTACCTCTGATGGTCATTTTTTCTGGCTTTCTGCGTCTCTCCAGTCTTTTTCTTGACAGCCTGGAAGAAAATGTCGCAAGTGTTTGCAACTTCTTGGAGTTTTATACCCTCACTCGAATCTACACTTTGCCATTAGCTATTTGTTAAAAATTTTAGCTGTATTTTTCTAACCCCCTTGTAAGGTAACCCCACCTTCCCATTTCCCTCCATGGGTGAGCCAGCGCTCTCATTTGTCTTTTTTTTTTTTTTTCATGGTGTATGTCTTCCTTTAGATTTCAAGTTTGTTGGTTATTATCTCAACACTTTGATGGCTTCATGAAAAATTATGATTTTGTAGATTATAAGTGGGAGCAATGCTTCTTCCAGCTTTCTGTATCCTAGGTAGAAACTTGAAAGCCTAGATTTTTTTCTCTGGCCCATTCTCTTTTCTTTTTATAGTACCCCAACTACACGTTTGTTAAAAACTCTTGGTATTACCTTACAGGTTTCTAATGCTGTATACATTTTTTTTTTCTTTTTAGATACTTTTCTGTATTTGCTTTAATTTAGATATTTTGTATTGGTCTTTCTGAATGTTCTTTGCTCTTCTGTGATTGCTTATCTGTTGATTAAATCCCATTAATTAAATTTTTTATTTCCGATACTGTGCCTTTTCAGTTTTAGAGTTTTTTTCATAGTTTATCTCCTGAAGTACCTAATCTCTTTAGCATTTACATTAATCTTTTTCTATAGTTTCTTTGGCATATTTATACTTTTTGTTTTAAAATGCTTGCTTGCTACTTACAATGACTTGGTCATCTGTATGTCATCTCCTATTAATGTTTCTCTTGATTGTGCTTCATGTTTTGCTGATATACTCGTGTCATAATTTTTTCTTGAATCTAGGGCATTTTGTTTAAAGAACAGTGGGAAGTGATGCATACTATTTTTTTGTTTTGTTTTGATCCCCCATGGAGTACAAGCCCTTTCCGGTGTTTAGGGTAAGGGACTGAGTTTAGTTGAGCTAGTGTTAGGGGGCTGCAGTCTTAGATTCAGTGTATCTGTTATTGGCTCAGCCCATTCCAAGGTGCCTCATTTTTTATCTTGACAGTTTTTGAGCTGGGGGTGGGTACGTGGTTGCAGGCTGAGAAACTGTTGGTTGACTGTTGGTTTATTTGGATCCTGGAATTCACTCACCCAGAGAATGCCAAGATTACCACCTTCTATCTTCTCAAACGTGAGGGGTTATGTTGCAGGGTGAGTAATATGGGAGACATGTTGGATCAAGCAATTTCTTTTTGTGTTGGGATTATTACAGTCTCTAATCCATCCTGCTATCCCACACAGTTGTCTACGGCTTGGCTGATTACGGCTTGCCTGATAAAATGTATTTGTCTAATGGGAAGATCACCTGTATCTAGACTGAGGTGTTTGCTCCAAGGCAGGGAAGCTGTCATGGTTCTCTGCTTATTTATGAAAGTTCAATTTTTATTTTCCTCTGGAATACTATTCATCAAAGCTTCTTTACTCATTTTAAGCTCCACAAAAAATGTTATAACCATGGGAATAAAGGCCTTTCTTGTGCTCCATCCAAACCTTCAGGAACAGAATTCTTCAGAAATTTTTAGTTATAGTGGACTACTCTTTGAAGTCTTTTAACTTTACCAACCAGTCTTATACAGAAAGATTAATATTTACCTTCCTTCTATTCTGTATCTAGGCCTTTTTAAAATTTTAAACAATTTTTTTTAGAGAAGGGCTCTTGCTCTGTCACCCAGGTTGAAGTGCAGTGGCCTGATCATAGCTAATTGCAGCCTCAAACTCCTGGGCTCAAGGCATCTTCCCACCTCGTTCTCCTGAGTAGGTGGGACTATAGACACATGCCACCATGCCCAGTTAAGTTTCTTTTTTAAATGTTTTGTGGAAACAGGATCTACTATGTTGCCCAGACTCATCTCAGACTCTTCCAGCCATGAACTACCAAAGTGCCGGAATTACAGGTGTGAGCCAGCATGCCTGGCCTATTCTAAGTCTTAAGATTAAAAAAAAAAACTTGATTTCTGTATCTCTTGAGACTTTCTGCTTCTGTTGGCTGAATTCTGCATTTTTTGGCATTATTAAAAATTCTAGATCCTTTTGTAGTTCATAAGCACAATGATTGAGTTTTCATGCTTATGCGTGAGATATGCCTCACTCTAATCTTATTGCAGTGTTAGCACATTACCTATCTGACAGAAAGAAAAAAATTCCTAACACTTGCCAAAAAGAAAAGGAAACTCAAGTGGCATATTTTATCAAAATTCTAAATATGTTTATTTGAGCGATATTCTGACTAGCATGATTTTATAAAATCCCAATACATCAAAATTTAAGATTTTAACATATAAATTTGGAATGTGTCTTCATGGTATAGGGGTAGGACCAGTGTTGGTGTATATATATGGCAACTTTATAAAAAGTCTCCCTCTTTGGACAGATTATAAAAAGTTGCCCCTTCCTGCTCTCGGCTTGTTGCCTGATTTCAGCCCTCACTTTACCCGTTGGCTAGATGCCCTGGTACTGTCTATACAATTGTATACAGTGCATTTGAATCAGCAAATGTTTTAGTTGCTGTTAGACAACAGAGACTTGTAAAAAGTTGCCAAGTAGGAAATTCATATATTGCCACTGTTAACACAAATGTTCTTTTCTGGTTTTAAAAGTGGGGTCAATTTGTGCTATTGCTTTTAACTTGCTTCTTATAACTATAAATTAACATCTTATAGAAAGCCTATTACTGAGGAATTTTTATACAAATTTACACTTACGTTCTATGTATTATAAAGCCTGAGGGTGCCAAAAGAGGTAGTGGTTGGAGACACTAAAATGAAGATATTTGGAATTTATGTTCTGGTGCTTTGCATATAATAAGTACTGAAACATGTTGGTTGAATGTTAAAATTTCTGAAATAAGTAAAAGTAAACCATTAAGTTTAATGGAAGTAGTTTACCTGTCACTTCAGGAACAAATCTATTTAATGAAGCAAGGTTTACTATTATTAAAGCGTTAAAAAAATTTCTGATTTTGGTTCTGTAGGTATACTACAACATCCAGATGGCACAGTTTTGAAACAGTTACAACCACCTCCAAGGGGCCCAAGAGAGCTGGAATTCTATAATATGGTAAGTGAGGTAAGATTTGTTTTGTTGTCTTCAAAGTGTTTTTCAGAGTTTTCTGGTGGTGACTCACAGTTAGACACATATTTTACAGTATAGTCACTGTGTGTATGTAACGGAAACAAAAGTTTCATGGAAAGCAGTGCTTTCCATGTGTATGTGTATGTGATGCAGTCTAGTATTTTCTATTCTATTTCAATTCTTAGATTCTTCTTCTGTGTTTATGGTAGATACTTCTTCTCAGGTTAAAGAAATTAAAATACCCTCTGTGTGAGGCAACGTTTTGTCAAGATACAAATGATATACTCTGTTGGTTTCATAAAGGGATATTTACAAAGGTAGGGTTAGAGCTTATGGCAACCTGCAAGAGATGTTATAATGTTATACCATCCCTGGGCCTGAAGTGGAGAGAGTGATTCCCGGAACCTAGGGAAGGTAACTTTATGATAAGACATGACCTGTTAAGGAGGGAGCTAGAAAAGTAAATAACTGACTTCAACTCTTCTCATACCCTCCAGTCTCTTGTTTATGTCTTCCAAGGGCAAGAGGGCAAGGGACCTCACTGATGCAGTTGATTCAAGTCAGCCTCTTGGGTAGAGAAGGGTGGAGTGGGAAAGGGACGATACATAGCATCTTTTCTGTTTTGATTTTTTCTTTTTTGAGATAGAGTCTGGCTCTGTTGCCCAGGCTGAAGTACAGTGGCATGATCTTGATTCTTTGCAACCTCTGCCTCCCAGGCTCAAGCTATTCTCCCAGCTCAGCCTGTGCCTCCTAAGTAGTCGGAACTGCAGGCGTGTGCCACAAAGCCCGGCTAATTTTTGTATTTTTTTGTAGAGATGGGGTCTCACTTTGTTGTCCAGGCTGGTCTAAAACACTTAAGCTCAAGTGATCCTCTCACCTCAGCATCTCCCCCCCCCCCCCCACCCAACCTCCCCACAGTAGTTGGAACTACAGGCACAGGCCAGCAAGCCTGGCTAATTTTAAAACAGTTTTTTTTTTTGTAGAGATGGGGTTTT
Source organism: Piliocolobus tephrosceles (assembly GCF_002776525.5). NCBI lineage: Eukaryota > Metazoa > Chordata > Mammalia > Primates > Cercopithecidae > Piliocolobus > Piliocolobus tephrosceles. The sequence goes on along the minus strand of NC_045442.1, from coordinate 54,188,007 downwards.
ACCATGTTGTCCAGGCTAGTCTTGAACTCCTGGGCTCCGGCAGTCCCCCTGCCTCTGCCTCCCAAAGTTCTGTGTTATTGGTCTATTCTGAGGTTCAACTTCTTCCTGGTTTAGTCTTGGCAGGGTGTATATGTCCAGGAATTTATGCACTTCTTCTAGATTTTGTAGTTTATTTGCATAGAGTTGTTTATAGTATTCTCTGATGGTAGTTTGTATTTCTGTGGGATCGGTGGTGATATCCTCTTTATCATTTTTTATTGAGTCTATTTGATTCTTCTCTCTTTTCTTCTTTATTAGTCTTGCTGGCGGTCTATCAGTTTTGTTGATCTTTTCAAAAAACCAGCTGCTGGATTCATCATTTGAAGGGTTTCTTGTGTCTTTCAGCTCTGCTCTGATCTTAGTTAATTTTTGCCTTCTGCTAGTTTTTGAATGTGTTTGCTCTTGCTTCTCTAGTTCTTTTAATTGTGATATTAGGGTGTCAATTTTAGATCTTTCCTGCTTTCTCTTGTGGGCATTTAGTGCTATAAATTTCCCTCTACACACTGCTTTAAATGTGTCCCCGAGATTCTGGTCTGTGTGTCTTTGTTCTCATTGTTTTCAAAAAACATCTTTATTTCTGCCTTCATTTCGTTATGTCGTTATGTACCCAGTTGTCATTCAGGAGCAAGTTGTTCAGTTTCCATGTAGTTGTGTGGTTTTGAGTAAGTTTCTTAATCCTGAGTTCTAGTTTGATTGCACTGTGGTCTGCGAGATAGTTTGTTTTGATTTCTGTTCTTTTACATTTCCTGAGGAGTGCTTTACTTCCAATTATGTGGTCAATTTTAGAATAAGTGCGATGTGGTGCTGAGAAGAATGTATATTCTGTTGATTTGAGGTGGAGAGTTCTGTAGATGTCTATTAGGTCTGCTTGGTACAGAGCTGAGTTTAATTCCTGGATATCCTTGTTAACCTTCTGTCTTGTTGATCTGTCTAATGTTGACAGTCAGGTGTAAAAGTCTCCGATTATTATTTTGTGGGATTCTCAGTCTCTTTGTAGGTCTCTCAGGACTTGCTTTATGAATCTGGGTGCTCCTGTGTTGGGTGCATATATATTTAGGATAGTTAGCTCTTGTTGAATTGAGTGATCCCTTTACTATTGTGTAATGGACTTCTTTGTCTCTTTTGATCTTTGATGGTTTAAAGCCTGTTTTATCAGAGACTAGGATTGCAACCTGTGCTTTTTTTTGTTTTCCATTTGCTTGGTAGATCTTCCTCCATCCCTTTATTTTGAACCTATGTGCGTCTTTGCACATGAGATGGGTCTCCTGAATATAGCACACCAATGGGTTTTGATTTTTTTGTCCAATTTTCCAGTCTGTGTCTTTTAATTGGAGCATTTAGCCCATTTACATTTAAGTTTAATATTTTTAAGTGTGAATTTGATCCTGTCTTTACGATGTTAGCTGGTTATTTTGCCCGTTAATTGATGCAGTTTTTTCAGAACATCAGTGGTCTGTACAATTTGGCGTGTTTTTGCAGTGGTGGTACTGGTTGTTTCTTTACAGGTTTAGTGCTTACTTTAGGAGCTTTTATAAGGCAGGCCTGGTGGTGACAAAGTCTCTCAGCATTTACTTATCTAAAGGATTCTATTTCTCCTTCACTTATGAAGCTTAGTTTGGCTGGATATGAAATTCTGGGTTGAAAATTCTTTTCTTTAAGAATGTTGAATATTGGCCCCCACTCTCTTCTGGCTTTAGGGTTTCTGCCAAGAGATCCACTGTTAGTCTGATGGGCTTCCCTTTGTGGGTAATGCAACCTTTCTCTCTGGCTGCCCTTAACACTTTTTCCTTCATTTTAACCTTGGTGAATCTGACTATTACGTATCTTGGAGTTGCTCTTCTCGAGAAGTTATCTTTGTGGCGTTCTCTGTATTTCCTGAATTTGAATGTTGGCCTGCTTCACTAGGTTGGAGAAGTTCTCCTGGATAATATCTTGAAGAGTGTTTTCTAACTTGGTTCCATTCTTCCTATTGCTTCCAGGTACACCAATCAAACGTAGATTTGATCTTTTCACATAGTCCCATATTTCTTGGAGGCTTTGTTCATTTCTTTTTACTCTTTTTTCTCTAACCTTGTCTTCTGGCTTTATTTCATTAATTTGATCTTCAATCACTGATACCCTTTCTTCCACTTGATCAAATTGGCTATTGAAGCTTGTGCATGCATCACAAAGTTCTCTTGCCATGGTTTTGAGCTCCATCAGGTCAATTAAGGACTTCTCTACACTGTTTATTCTAGTTAGCCACTTGTCTAATATTTTTTCAAGGTTTTTAGCTTCCTTATGATGGATTTGAATATCCTCCTTTAGCTCAGAGAAGTGTGTTATTACCGATCTTGTGACGTCTACTTCTGTCAACTCGTCAAAGTCATTCTCCGTCCAGCTTTGTTCCATTGCTGGCAAGGAGATGTGATCCTTTGGAGGAGAAGAGACACTCTGATTTTTGAATTTTCAACTTTTCTGCTCTGGTTTCTCCCCATCTTTGTGGTTTTATCTACCTTTTGTCTTTGATGTTGGTGACCTACAGATGGGATTTTGGTGTAGATGAAGTTTTTGTTGATGTTGATGCTATTCCTTTCTGTTTGTTAGTTTTCCTTCTAACAGTCAGGTCCCTCAGCTCTAGGTATGTTGGAGTTTGCTGGAGGTCCACTCAAGACCCTGTTTGCCTGGGTATCACCAGTGGAGGCTGCAGAACAGCAAATGCTGCACAATACCAAATATTGCTGCCTGATCCTTCCTCTGGAAGCTTTGTCCCAGAGGATTAGCCGCCTATATGAGCTGTCTGTTGGCCCTACTGGGAGGTGTCTCCCAGTTAGGGTATACGGGGGTCAGGAACACACTTGAGGAGGCAGTCTGTCTATTCTCAGAGCTCAAACGCCATGCTTGGAGAACCACTGCTCTCTTCAGAGCTATCAGACAGGGATGTTTAAGTCTGCAGAAGTTGTCTGCTGCCTTTTGTTCAGCTATGCCCTACCCACAGAGTTGGAGTCTAGAGGCGTTAGGCCTTGTTGAGCTGTTGTGGGCTCCACCCCTTCAAGCTTCCCAGCTTCTTTGTTTACCTACTCGAGCCTCAGTAATGGTGGTCTCCCCTCCCCCAGCCAGGCTGCCGCCTCACAGTTCGATCTCAGACTGCTGTGCTAGCAGTGAGCAAGGCTCCATTGGCATGGGACCCAGCGAGCCATGCATGGGAGAGAATCTCCTTACCTGCCGGTTGTTAAGACCTTGGGAAAAGTGCAGTATTTGGCAGCAGTGTCCCGTTTTTCCAGGTAGTCTGTCACGGCTTCCCTTGGCTAGGAAAGGGAAATCCCCCGACCCCTTGTGCTTCCCTGGTGAGGCAAGTATGGATCACGCTGGGAGCTGCTACTGGAGCTGTTTCTATTCAGCCATCTTGGAATGTCCCCCTCTTTCTTTTTCTTTCTTTCCTCTTTTTCGTGCTTTCTTTCATTTTTTCCTGGGAAGGGATATATTTTTAACCAGTGATTCAGTTTCTTAAAGTTCTTCAGATTTTTATTTGTTAGTGTGATAGTACAATATATTTAGATTACTTTTTTTCTTGTGAGAGGTGGTCTTGCTATTGCCCAGGCTGCAGTCCAGTGACGTGATCTCTGCTCATTGCAACCTCCACCTCCCGGGTTCAAGTGATTCTCCTGCCTCAGCTTCCTGAGTAGCTGGGATTACAAGTGCATGCCACCATGCCTGGCTAATTTTTGTAGTTTTGGTAGAGATGGGGTTTTGCCATGTTGGCCAGGCTGGTCTGGAACTCCTGACCTCAGGTTATCCATCTACCTCAGCCTCCCAAAGTGCTGGCATTACAGGCGTTAGCCACTGCGCCTGGCCTAGATTGCTTTTTTAATACAAATTGCCCTCTTGACAAAGCTTTTCCTAGTATTAAAAAAAAATTCTGCTCTATCAGTTGAGATTCCCTTTTCATTCCTAATATTGTTTATTTGCTGCTTCTCTGTTTTTCTCTGTAAGCTTAGCTGCCAGCATTCTTGGAGTTCAGTGGTTAGGGGAGGCAGAAGGAAGCCAAGATTTTTATTTTTCAGGATTTAGAATTTTAGTTAGTCTCTGTGTTTCAGTATAGTAACTCTGTCCTCAGCTCTGCCTCATCCCTGAGTTCTGAGATCCTTTGGTTCAGGTCTTGAGTGAACCTCTGTGAAGCCCAAACATCACTGCTTGTGTTAACACTTTTGTTTCATAGGCATGCAAAACTAAGAAGAATTTCCTTTTTTTTCCTTGAGAGCTCAGCTATGCATTTAAGAAAATATTTGTTATATTTTATACTACATTTCAAGATAGAAAGGTTTTTAGGTTATCTTAGGCTGGGCGGGCGGATCAGGAGGTCAGGAGATCGAGACCATCCTGGCTAACATGGTGAAACCTCGTCTCTACTAAAAATACAAAAAATTAGCCAGGCATGGTGGCGGATGCCTGTAGTCCCAGCTACCTGGGAGGCTGAGGCAGGAGAATGGTGTAAACCCAGGAGGCAGAGCTTGCAGTAAGCTGAGATCACGCCACTGCACTCCAGCCTGGGCGACAGAGCAAGACTCCATCTCAAAAAACAAAAAACAACAACAAAAAGAAAGGTTCTTACGTTATCTTGCCTGGCATGTTGCAGTAAACACCAGCCCCACTACTTTTAAAAAATATTCTAAATAAGAAGAGAAAATTTATCTTTCATTTCCATTCCAGAATTAAACTATCAGTAGTTTCAAATGAATATTTATCATTTTTCCTTTGCCTTTGCAGAGATGATACCTGCATATGTATCTTACTTAATTCCATAGACCTGCTATATATATTTGTATGTAATATGCCTTTTATCTTTTTCATTTATAAATATAGCATGGAGTTCTTTAGATAGTACACAGAGATCTACTTCATTCCTTCATCTTGTAATTAGCTCATCCTCAGCACTGCACCCATGGTCATTGTGCTAGGAATGGAGGGATGTTCAGGTACACTTGCTCTAAATTACCTTGGCCTGGAAGTGACTAATATAAATCACTTCTACTAACAATTCAACAGGCGAGTCTGGGAAATACAATGTACCACATGGATATTTGGTCTGCCAAGAGTCTGCCACACTTGAATTTATTCTGAAGAATTATGTTGCATACAACTACTTGACATAAATATGGTTTGGCATATATAATTAGATTCTAATACTAAGTTTTCGTAAGCATTTTACATCAGTAAACTTCAATGATTTTAAATAATTAGGTAGGGAATATTTAGAGAAAGTTCATTAGATAAAATGTGTTACATGTCATTTTTTAAACAAAAAATATTATCTCTTTTCTTCTAGGAAAACTAGAATCTAGTTCTAGGATATTAGAATTTTCTAGTATCTTTTAGAATTATTAATGGTTACAAATCAAGGAATTAAATGAGCAGCAATTAGACTTACACTGTGTTAAAGGATTTTTTTAAAAAAAGATAAAATCAAAAATCACCTTATAGATATAAAATAAATATATGTTAAAGATTTGCTTTAACGTATTGTTTAATGAGGGAACCAGATAGATGTTAAAACTTGTTCAAAAGAGAAGTTAAAGAAACACACATTTATCTGGAATAATGGAAGTTTGATGTGAATTTTCATATTGCCACTACATTTCCTCCTCTCAGGGTGCATGGAGGAAAGTCAGAAGAACATCCTCTGGCCAGAATGTATTTACATGTCTATGGACAAGAGTTATTTTGCATTTGCTATCAGTATCTATAACTTACGAAGTTGTAAAATAGTTCAAGGATAGTAAAAGGCTAGAATTAGATAACCAACAAGAGTGTACTCTAAATAATACATAGTTACTCATTGGAGACATGGAGACACACAGTAATATTTTTTGCTTGTTCCAAATTTACTTGCAATTGAAGCCATACCAGATGAATTATAATTCAACATAATATATTTTATTTGAGAAATGTGCAGGACAGTTACAAAGCATTGTAAGAACCTAGCAATGTTATATTTCTCTGTTTCAGGTTTATGCTGCTGACTGTTTTGATGGTGTTCTTCTAGAGCTACGAAAATATTTGCCAAAATATTATGGCATCTGGTCACCTCCCACTGCACCAAACGGTAATCTTTTCATAAAAATATCTTTCAGTTTTAATTCATGAGTGTACCTTCTTTAAAGGCCTTATGTAAAATTAAAATTTAATATAGTATGTATTATAAAAACACAGAATATATATGTTTTGCTTTCTAATCTTTCTTTCACTAAATGAAACTTATTAATACTTTTGTTTTCATAATGAGTTTTAAAGTGGCATATACAAGTAAATGGCCAATCTCTTATAGTTGAATGGAAGCGTAAATACTTAATACTATCTTAATTTGCAGATGTTCTGTCCTAATTTATTGTGTAGTTTCTTTTCCCATTTTGAGTAATTTTTACAAAATCAAGAAAAATATTGTCTCTGCATGACTTCCTCCCTGTCTCTTATCCTATTCCTTCATCCCTCACCTCCAGGCTTTAAATTACAGTCTTTTGAAAATCACTGGTAAGTTTCATAGGGAATAAAATGACCTAAATAAGGACACAGAATTTCTCTTTTTTAAGATTAACTAATACCTGAAGCAGTATTTGCCCCCAGAAGGCATTTGCCAAAGCAGACACAATTTAATTAAACAAGCAGCTTGACTGACCATTGACAAAGGTGAATTGAGGGGAAAGGGCTTCAAACTTCAGTGGATTTAAAAATAACCTATGGTCTTGTTAAAATGCAAATATAAAAGTCCAACTCCCAGACATTTTGTTTATACAGGTCTATGTTGGAGTATAGTGATATACCTGTTTAAAGCCATGGGTATTTCTGATGTGGATAGTTCTTGATCCACACTTGGAGGACAGAAAGAGAAGGGGATTCCAGTGTGAGTCTGCCTATTCCTTTGGTCAGTTCTTGTCTTCCTTTAACTTACTGACTTTGTGTGCCAGGATTCACTAATAGGGAACCCTGGTATCTCTCTGTGAGTATCCTCAGCTAGCTAATAGTAAATCCGTATCTCCCTTGAGTGTTTATGATTCCTCTGTACTTTAATTGTATAAAAAAAAGAAAGTGAGCTGAAGCTCTATTAACTATCTTTTTTCCTCCCTCCCTTAATTCCTTCCTTCTTTTTTGTGGGCTTACAGGTCTTTTTAGTCCTAAATATATCTATGTGTCTATGATTCAGATCAACATTTTGCTTAAATTACTTTACAAGTCATTATGATTGCCCTTTGGTCATCATTCCCTATATAATCTCTCGCAAACTCATTTAATGCCTTCCTTTTTTTCCTCCCTTTGCTGTAAGTGGAAGTTTTCAGGAATGCTATAAATGAGATAAAGGAAAGGAGAAAGTACAATATCTAGATTCCAATGAACTTTGCTACTGATTGCTGTTTAATTTAGAGTAAATCATTATTCCTCAGTAAAGTGACGCTGAAAAATTAATGAAGGTTGCAGAGGATGGTGTTTGATTAAAAATCTAGATAATTAAACGCTTAGTTTAAAGGATTGTTTGGAAAGAGTAGAATAACAGCAAACATAGCATAATTACTATGAATAGAGTATACAGAAAGAATTTGGATAAGAGAAGAAATATTTTAATTAAAGATAGCATTTTTAGTTTAGGATTACTATCATATAATTTAAATAATCAAGGGATTGCTGGTAATCAACCTTTTTGGTCTTCAGTACTATATAATCTTGAAGTTCAGCTATGCTAATATAGAAGGAGCAGTAACTTTGAAGTAAAAATATTTGGCCTCTGTCTTGGTTATTTACAAATTTTGTGAACTTGGCTAACTCAGTAATCTTTTTGAGCTCCACCTTTTCTTCTACAAATAGAAAGTAATACCACTGAGTTGTAAAGATGCATGTTATCTTATGTGAAAATATTTTATAAACTCTAATTCTCTCATTTGAAAATAAATGGAGATATTTATTTTCAAATATCTCCATTTTTGGAGATATTGTGCTACTAAGATGAGAGGATGAAGTGAGGAAGCTGAGTGATGAGAGGAGAAAACATAAACTGAAGGGAAAAAAGGACAAGAAATAAAGTATATATGATAACACAGTGGTCCAGTAGTAGCAACAGTTGCTTCAAGGGATTTTCTACTTCTTTCCTACTTTGTTAGCTCTGGAAGAAGTGGGGCAAAACTGTTGAACCATGCAGATTGTTTTCTTTTGATTTTACTGGCAACTTCATAGAATCATCTTTCTGTTTTTATCCTTTGGATTGCAAATGAAAGAAATAGAAGATGGCAAACGTATGTACATGTTTAGCTCACAGGATCATGAAAACATATTTGCTTGAGTTTTAGTAGAATACTACAGTTTGCATTACTGTGTTTTATGTAGTCTTAAATTAATGACATTATTTCATGTTGGTTTTTGTTCTTGTTGTTGGGGTATCTTTTCTTATGTGTTCAGGGTAGAATTTTGTAAAGCTGATACTGTTTTTAATAATCCAAAGTAGTAAAATGCTGAAAGCCAACTTGTTCAACAAACTATCATATAATAATTTGAACAATAAGAATGTTTTGACCAATGAGGTTTTTTCTTTTAATTTTATTATGATAGTTTTATTGAGCTATAATTTACATACCATAAAACTGATCCATTTAAAGTATACAACTCAGTGGTTTCTTGTGTATTCACAGAATTGTACAGTCATCACGATTATCTACTTTTAGCACGTGAGCAGTGGAATTTTATTTTATTTATTTATTATACTTTAAGTTCTAGGGTACACGTGCACAACATACAGGTTTGTTACATATGTATACATCTGCCATGTTGGTGTGCTGCACCCATTAACTCGTCATTCACATTAGGTATATCTCCTAATGCTATCCCTCCCCACTCCCCCGACCCCACGACAGGCCCTGGTGTGTGATGTTCCCCTTCCTGTGTCCAAGTGTTCTCATTGTTCAATTCCCACCTATGATTGAGAACATGTGGTGTTTGGTGTTTTGTCCTCGCGATAGTTTGCTGAGAATGATGGCTTCCAGCTTCATCCATGTCCCTACAAAGGACATGAAGTCATCCTTTTTTATGGCTGCATAGTATTCCATAGTGTATGTGTGCCATATTTTCTTAATCCAGTCTATGATTGATGGACATTTGGGTTGGTTCCAAGTCTTTGCTATTGTGAATAGTGCCGCAACAAACATGTGTGCATGTGTCTATAGCAGCCAGATTTATAATCCTTTGGGTATACACCTAGTAATGGGATTGCTGGGTCAAATGGTATTTCTAGTTCTAGATCCTTGAGGAATCGCCACACTGTCTTTCACAATGGTTGAACTAGTTTACACTCCCAGCAACAGTGTAAAAGTGTTCCTGTTTCTCCATATCCTCTCCAGCACCTGTTGCTTCCTGACTTTTTAATAATCGCCATTCTAACTGGTGTGAGATGGTGTCTCATCGTGGTTTTGATTTGCATTTCTCTGATGGTCAATGATGGTGAGCATTTTTTCATGTGTCTGTTGGCTGCATAAATGTCTTCTTCTGAGAAGTGTCTGTTCATATTCTTTGCCCACTTTTTGGTGGGGTTGTTTGTTTTTTCTTGTAAGTTTGTTTGAGTTCTTTGTAGATTCTGGATATTAGCCCTTTGTCAGATGGGTAGATTGCAAAAATTGTCTCCCATTCTGTAGGTTCCCTGTTCACTCTGATGGTAGTTTCTTTTGCCATGTAGAAGATCTTTAGTTTAATTAGATCCCATTTGTCAATTTTGGCTTTTGTTGCCTTTGCTTTTTGTGTTTTAGACATGAAGTCCTTGCCCATGCCTATGTCCTGAATGGTATTGCCTAGGTTTTCTTCTAGGGTTTTTATGGTTTTAGGTCTAACATTTAAGTCTTTAATCCATCTTGAATTAATTTTTGTGTAAGATGTAAGGAAGGGATCCAGTTTCAGCTTTCTACATATGTCTAGCCAGTTTTCCAAGCACCATTTATTAAATAGGGAATCCTTTCCCCATTTATTGTTTTTGTCAGGTTTGTCAAAGATCAGATGGTTGTAGATGTGTGGTATTATTTCTGAGGCCTCTGTTCTGTTCCATTGGTCTATCTCTCTGTTTTGATACCAGTACCATGCTGTTTTGGTTACTGTAGCCTTGTAGTATAGTTTGAAGTCAGGTAGCTTGATGCCTCCAGCTTTGTTCTTTTGGCTTAGGATTGACTTGGCAGTGCAGGCTATTTTTTGGTACCATATGGACTTTAAAGTAGTTTTTTCCAATTCTGTGAAGAAAGTCATTGGTAGCTTGATGGGGATGGCATACATTACCATGAGCAGTATGGGCCATTTTCATGATATTGATTCTTCCTAGCCATGAGCATGGAATGTTCATTCTTCCATTTGTTTGTGACCTCTTTTATTTCATTGAGCAGTGATTTGTAATTCCCCTTGAAGAGGTCCTTTCACATCCCTTGTAAGTTGGATTCCTGGGTATTTTGTTCTCTTTGAAGCAATTGTGAATGGGAGTTCACTCATGATTTGGCTCTCTGTTTGTCTGTTATTGGTGTATAAGAATGCTTGTGATTTTTGCACATTGGTTTTGTATCCTGAGACTTTGCTGAAGTTGCTTATCAGCTTAAGGAGCTTTTAGGCTGAGACGATGGGGTTTTCTAAATATACAATCATGTCATCTGCAAACAGGGACAATCTGACTTCCTCTTTTCCTAATTGAATACCCTTTATGTCTTTCTCTTGCCTGATTGCCCTGGCCAGAACTTCCAACACTATGTTGAGGAGTGGTAAGAGAGGGCATCCCTGTGTTGTTGCAGTTTTCAAAGGGAATGCTTCTAGTTTTTGCCCATTCAGTATCATATTGGCTGTGGGTTTGTCATAAATAGCTCTTGGTATTTTGAGATACGTCGCGTTGATACCTAATTTATTGAGAGTTTTTAGCATGAAGGGCTGTTGAATTTTGTCAAAGGCCTTCTCTGCATCTGTTGAGATAATCATGTGGTTTTTGTCTTTGGTTCTGTTTATATGCTGGATTGCATTTATTGATTTGTGTATGTTGAACCAGCCTTGCATCCCAGGGATGAAGCCGACTTGATCGTGGTGAATAAACTTTTTGATGTGCTGCTGGATTCGATTTGCCAGTGTTTCATTGAGGATTTTTGCATGGATGTCCATCAGGGATATTGGTCTAAAATGCTCTTTTTTTGTTGTGTCTCTGCTAGCCTTTGGTGTCAGGATGATGCTGGCCTCATAAAATGAGTTAGGGAGGATTCCCTCTTTTTCTGTTCTTTGGAATAGTTTCAGAAGGAATGGTACCAGCTCCTCCTCATACCTCTGGTAGAATTTGTCTGTGAATACGTCTGGTCCTGGACTTTTCTTGGTTGGTAGGCTATTAATTATTGCCTCAATTTCAGAGCCTATTATTGATCTATTCAGGGATTCAGCTTCTTCCTGGTTTAGTCTTGGGAGGGTGTATGTGTCCTGGAATTTATCCATTTCTTCTAGATTTTGTAGTTTATTTGTGTAGAGTTGTTTATAGTGTCCTCTGATGGTAGTTTGTATTTCTGTGGGATCGGTGGTGATATCACCTTTATCATTTTTTATTGCACCTGTTTGATTCTTCTCTCTTTTCTTCTTTATTAGTCTTGCTAGCAGTCTATCAATTTTGTTGATCTTTTCAAAACACCAGCTCTTGGATTCATTGATTTTTTTTTAAGGGTTTTTTGTGTCTGTCTCCTTCAGTTCTGCTCTGATCTTAGTTATTTCTGGCCTTCTGCTAGCTTTTGAATGTGTTTGCTCTTGCTTCTCTAGTTCTTTTAATTGTGATGTTAGGGTGTCAATTTTAGATCTTTCCTGCTTTCTCTTGTGGGATTTAGTGCTATAAATTTCCCTCTACACACTGCTTTAAATGTGTCCCCGAGATTCTGGTACATGTGTCTTTATTCTCATAGGTTTCAAAGAACATCTTTATTTCTGTCTTCATTTCGTTATGTACCCAGTTGTCATTCAGGAGCAAGTTGTTCAGTTTCCATGTAGTTACGCAGTTTTGAGTGAGTTTCTTAATCCTGAGTTCTAGTTTGATTGCACTGTGGTCTGAGAGACAATTTGTTATAATTTCTGTTCTTTTGCATTTGCTGAGGAGTGCTTTACTTTCAACTATGTGGTCAATTGTGGAATAAGTGCGATGTGGTGCTGAAAAGAATGTATATTCTGTTGATTTGAGGTGGAGAGTTCTTAGATGTCTATTACATCTGCTTGGTGCAGAGCTGAGTTCAATTCCTGGATATCCTTGTTAACCTTCTGACTTGTTGATCTGTCTAATGTTGACAGTCGGGTGTAAAAGTCTCCGATTATTATTTTGTGGGATTCTCAGTCTCTTTGTAGGTCTCTAAGGACTTGCTTTATGAATCTGGGTGCTCCTGTGTTGGGTGCATATATATTTAGGATAGTTTGCTCTACTTGTTGAATTGAGTGATCCCTTTACTATTGTGTAATGGCCTTCTTTGTCTCTTTTGATCTTTTGTTGGTTTAAAGTCTGTTTTATCAGAGACTAGGATTGCAACCTCTGCTTTTTTTTTTTTTTTTTTTGCTTTCCATTTGCTTGGTAGATCCTCTTCCATCCCTTTATTTTGAGCCTATGTGTGTCTCTGCATGTGAGATGGGTCTCCTGAATGTAGCACACTGATGGGTCTTGACTCTTTATCCAGTTTGCCAGTCTGTGTCTTTTAATTGGAGCTTTAGCCCATTTACATTTAAGTTTAATATTATTATGTGTGAATTTGATCTTGTCATTATGATGTTAGCTGGTTATTTTGCTCGTTAGTTGATACAGTTTCTTCCTGGCATTGATGGTCTTTAAAATGTGGCATGTTTTAGAAGTGGCTTGTTCCGGTTGTCCTTTCCATGTTTAGCGCTTCCTTCAGGAGCTCTTGTAGGGCATGCTTGGTGGTGACAAAATCTCTCAACATTTGCTTGTCTGTAAAGGATTTTATTTCTCCTTCACTTATGAAGCTTAGTTTGGCTGTATATGAAATTCTGGGTTGAAAATTCTTATCTTTAAGAATGTTGAATATTGGCCCCCACTCTTTTCTGACTTGTAGAGTTTCTGCTGAGAGATCTGCTCTTAGTCTGATGGGCTTCACTTTGTGGGTAACCAGACCTTTCTCTCTGGCTGCCCTTAACATTTTTTCCTTCATTTCAACTTTGGTGAATCTGACAATTATGCTTCTTGGAGTTGCCCTTCTCGAGGAGTATCTTTGGGGTGTTCTCTGTATTTCCTGAATTTGAATATTGGCCTGCCTTGCTAGATTGGGGAAGTTCTCCTGGATAATATCCTGCAGAGTGTTTTCCAACTTGGTTCCATTCTCCCTGTCACTTTCAGGTACACCAATCAAACATAGATTTGGTCTTTTCTTATAGTCCCCTATTTCTTGGAGGATTTTTTTGTTTCTGTTTACTCTTTTTTCTCTAAACTTCTCTTCTTGCTTCATTTCATTCATTTGATCTTCAGTCACTGCTACCCTTTCTTCCAGTTGATCGAATCAGCTCCTGAAGCTTGTGCATTCGTCATGTAGTTCTCATGCCATGGTTTTCAGCTCCATCAGGTCATTTAAGGACTTCTCTACACTGTTTATTCTAGTTAGCCATTTGTCTAATCTTTTTTCAAGGTTTTTATCTTCTTTGCCATGGGTTCGAACTTCCCCCTTTATCTTGGAGAAGTTTGATCATCTGAAGCCTACTCTCAACTTGTCAAAGTTATTCTCCGTCCAGCTTTGTTCTGTTGCTGGCGAGCAGCTGCATTCCTTTGGAGGGGGAGAGGTGCTCTGATTTTTAGAATTTTCAGCTTTTCTGCTCTTTCTTTACCCCATCTTTGTGGATTTATCTACTTTTGGTCTTTGATGATGGTGACGTACAGATGGGGTTTCGGTGTGGATGTCCTTTCTGTTTGTTAGTTTTCCTTCTAACAGTCAGGACCCTCAGCTGCAGGTCTGTTGGAGTTTGCTGGAGGTCCCACTCCAGACCCTGTTTGCCTGGGTATCAACAGCGGAGGCTGCAGAACAGCGAATATTGCTGAACAGCAAATGTTGTTGCCTGATCTTTCCTCTGGAAGGTTCGTCTCAGAGAGGTACCCAGCTGTGTGAGGTGTCAGTCTGCCCCTGCTGGGGGGTGCCTCCTGGTTAGGCTGCTTGGGGGTCAAGGACCCACTTGAGTCTGTCCATTCTCAGATCTCAACCTCCATTTTGGGAGAACTACTAGTCTCTTCAAAGCTGTCAGACAGGGACATTTAAATCTGCAGAGGTTTCTACTGCCTTTTGTTTGGCTTTGTCCTGCCCCCAGAGGTGGAGTCTACAGAGGCAGGCAGGCCTCCTTGAGCTGCGGTGGGCTCCACCCAGTTCAAGCTTCCTGGCTGCTTTGTTTACCTACTGAAGGCTCAGTAATGGCGGGCGCCCCTCTCCCAACCTTGCTGCCACCTTGCACTTCCATCTCAGATGACTGTGCTAGCAATGAGCGAGGCTCCATGGGTGTGGGACCCTCTATGCCAGGCCTGGGATATAATCTCCTGCTGTGCCATTTGCTAAGACCCTTGGAAAAGCACAGTATTAGGGTGGGAGTGACCCAGTTTTCCAGGTGCCATCTGTCACAGCTTCCCTTGGCTAGGGATGGGAATTCCCTGACCTCTTGGACTTCCTCGCCTCACCCTGCTTCAGCTCATGCTCAGTGGGCTGCACCCACTGTCCAACAAGCCCCAGTGAGATGAATCCAGTACCTCAGTTGGAAATGCGGAAATCACCCGTCTTGTGCATTCTCATGCTGGGAGCTGTAGACTGGAGCTGTTCCTATTTGGCCATCTTGGAACCGCCCTGGAATTTAAAAATATAACATTTGTTGGCAATTATCTTTGAACATTTCATGCTATTCATACAAATAAATATCATTTGTACCTGTGTATAAACACATAAGAGGCTAATACATGTAGCATCAAAAACCTTTGGATATAATTATTTGGAGGGATAGAAAAGTATAACATTTAGTAGGTTTGAAAAAATTGAGTTTTCCAAATGTAATCTCTAGCCTGTTTGGTAGTTTTCTGGAGCTAGCTACTAGTCATGTTGCAGGAGGCATGAACTGAAACAAGCTGACATACATGTCTGTTGCATCCCTCTTCCTTCACCCCTAATCTGCAGACCCAAATTCTCTACTTATTATTCTTTCTGCTTTTAACTTGTATTGTTCTCAGGAATAGCTGGAGATTGATGTAGAAAAGAAAGGTCTTATTGTATTAGTCCATTTTCGTACTGCTTTAAAGATACTACCTGAGACTGGATAATTTATAAAGAAAAGAGATTTTCTTTATATATATTGACTCGTAGTTCTGCATGGCTGAGGAGGCCTCAGGAAACTTAGAATCATGGGGGAAGGTGAAGGAAAAACAAGGCAGGTATTACATGGCTGCAAGAGAGAGAAAGTGCAGGGGAAACTGCCACTTTTAAAACTATCAGATCTCATGAGAACTCCCTCACTGTCATGAGAACAATTTGGGGGAAAACGCTCCCGTATTCCATTCACCTCCCAACAGGTTCCTCCCTCAGTACATGGGGATTCCAATTAGAGGTGACATTTGGTTGGGGACAGAGAGCCAAACCATATCATCTGTTTTTCCAGTTGGCTTCATAATTGAGCAGTGGTTCTTCCTCTGGCTTTTCCTCCTTTTTGTGAGGTTTAGAAATCAAACTAGTAGCTAATACCTAGTAGATTTTCCAGATAGGGTGAGGAAAAACTTAATGCAATTTGAAACCTGTATTTTCATAATTTATGAAATAACAATATTGATTAAGGGGCTATAAATAAGTATTCCTTCAATTCCCTAAATACCCTCCCTATTTTCTTCCCTTTAAAGGAACTGGTTATTTCAGCTTTACTATTTAGTTATCTCTAGATTTTCTGAGATTTTTCTGTAGGGCACTTTTTGCCTCTTTTTCTTAGGATATCAAGAATAGCAGTAGAAAATTAGCTAAAGGAATTTTTTTATACCTAACACTTATAAAACAATATGTATATTTAACTTATGTTTAAGATAATTATATTTAATTATATATGTTTAGCAAGATAGAAAAGTTCCATTCATAGTAACCTGGGGTAATCTTTATTTTTAAATTTTTTTAAATTTCAATAGGTTTTTGGGGAACAGGTGGTGTTTCGTTACATGAATAAGTTCTTTCGTGGTGATTTCTGAGATTTTGGTGCACCCATTGCCGGAGCACTGTACACTGTACCCAGTGTGTAGTCTTTTATCCTGCACCCACCTTCCGCCCTTTCCCCGGAATCCCCAAAGTCCATTGTATTATTCTTATGCCTTTGCATCCTCATAGTTTTGCTCCGACTTATGAGTGAGAACATACAGTGTTTGGTTTTCCATTCCTGAGTTACTTCACTTAACCAAACATAATCTCATACTGTCATCAGCATCATGAAATATATAAATATTTTGAGCATGAAAACAATGTCCTTGGTAAAGCCACAGAGGGATCTTATGTAGTCTGCTTAAAACAGCAGGAAGTGTTATATTTCTGAACACGTGATATTTTCGTGATCTTTACCTCAGAAAAATTAAGGGACTATAGAAATTCTTTATATACTTTCTATAAATTAATAAGTGATAAGTTATTGACCATAGCCTCTTAAACGTAACTTTATTTCTAAACATTGTTACCTCTTGAAATGAACTCTATGTATTTACTAAGAGTAGATATCCTTTTATTTATTATACAAGTACCAGCACTAAACTTTACAGACTTTCTCTCTCTTAGATCTGGGGTTTACAAGTGCCCGTCCTTAGACTTCTGCAGGACTCACTTCATAAGAGTCCTAAATAGAATTTTCAGAGTTATAAAAGTAAATCTAGTTAATTGTGCTATCTTTATGATACACACATGTCTATGTATATAGATATGTAAAAATAATCTCTATTCTAATATTCAGAATTCTGCCTTATAAACTACATCATATGAAATAGTCATATTATAATTATTTTACAAGATATTTTCCAAACATCATATTAATATAGTCTAATTTATATTCTTGACCTTGAACAGAGTGAACTTAAACTATTCCAGATAGAACACATCTATTTTGCCAGGCGCAGTGGCTCTCACCTGTAATCCCAGAACTTTGGGAGGCCAAGGTAGGAGGATTGCTTAAGGCAGGAATTCAAGACCAGCCTGGGCAACATAACAAGACTCTGTATCTACAACAAATTTTAAAAATTAGGCCAGGTGCGGTGGCTAATGTCTGTAATCCCAGCACTCTGGGAGGCTGAGGCGGGTGGATCACCTGAGGCCAGGAGTTCAAGACCAGCCCGACAAACATGGTGAAACCCTGTCTCTACTAAAAATACAAAAATTAGCTGGGCATAGTGGTGGGTGCCTATAGTCCCAGCTACTCAGGAGGCTGAGGCAACAGAATTGGCTTGAACCCAGGAGGCAGAGGTTGTAGTGAGCCAAGATCAACCACTGCACTCCAGCCTGGGTGACAGAGAGAGACCCTGTTTCAAAAATAAAATAAAGAGAAAAGAAAAGAAAAAAATAAAAATTAGCTGGGTGTGGTGACATGCGCCTGTAGTCCCAGCTACTCAGGAGGCTGCAGTGAGAGGATCACTTTAACCCAGGAGTTCGAGGCTGTGGTGAGCCATGACTGTACTGCTGTACTCCATCCTGGGTGACAGAGTGAGACCCTGTCTCAAACAACAACAACAAAAATCTATCTTATTTTTAGTTCATTAGATTTTTTTATCAGTCTTAGAACAAATTTCTTATTTACTGTCATCTTTTTTATGTTACTATTGCATCAAAGAAAACCTAGCTGTCATATTTATTGTAGTAATGTTTACCATCTATAACCTTGACTAAGCTGTACCTTTTTCTTTAGAATTAAAAAAAAAAAAATAGGCAAGCTGAGCTTATGGATGATGGGGGAAGGAAGGATGAAATAGTAGTCTCAGAGGATGGAAAAGTGAGGAGATTTGGGAAACAGATCATGATAGTTGAGCAACTTTAAGGGCATACTTGAGGTCAGTGGTCAGATTGAGTGTGTTTTGCAGACATGACACATGCAAAAGAGAGTTACTTTAACTTGAGATGAAATCAATATGTAATAAATAGGTTTATTATATATAGCTATTATTTTTAATATTTAACTAAAGGCTAAGGCTTGATATTAGCTTGAGGGTTGGAGAATATCCATTATCAAGTGCATAACTGAGTTGTGAATACATCTTTTAATTTTGTGTTTATTATGCTTGTCTCATCTGGAAGGATAAGAATAGACTCCAGGGAATCATCTTATATTTTTATTTATACTGAATATCGAAGTTAGACCTGGACTCGTTGGTGACCTAACATGGTTAGCAGGTTTTAATATTTATCAGTGACTTGCGTGTTTAATATATATATATACTGATAAAATTAATATTCAGTGAGTACCAAATACGTAGCAGCAATTATGCTAAGCGTAATGCGATTTCAACTCTTCAAAAGCAGCTCTATGAAGGCAGGTTTTTATCTGTTTTCTTCACCTGTGTGCCTTGACAGTAATTATACATGGAATGTATGAAATTTTATTTTGGAGGGGATGTGGGAATGTGTAACCTGCATTTATGGGGTGAGGACTGACACTATGCTAAGTGCTTTACTGTATTTTATCTCATTTAGTCTTCTTAATATCCGTGTGGTAGAGTCTATAATTATCTGCATTTTACATACAGTTGAGGTTTTGGTAAGTGCTCCTGAGGTCACAGGCTAGCAAATTGTAGAGTTGAAATTTGAGCCTCCTTTTTCTTCTTCTAAAGCATTTACTTTAAACTGTATTATCTCAGTTAAGTTTCTTTGGGCACAAGTTATAGAAATGAACTTCAACTTGATTAAGCAACAAGGAAAAGTTCTTATAAGGATATGAGGGGTCTTATGAAAGCCAAGGGTCATGCATCTGAGTCTCAGATGGGACTGGAAGTAGAATCTGAACCCGAAGCCCAGGGAGATCTCTCTCTGCATATTTTGTTAGCCCTTTCTGTTCTCTCCTCTGCCTTCCTTGCTATCCACACCTCTCCCCTCCCTACCAAGGGACTTACATGTTATAGTATCAGTCACCTATAGAGGTTAGCAACAGGTTTTCTCTGCATTCCAGTTCCAAATTGGCAAGACTGGCCAAGCTTGTATCAGGTATTTGCTCCTGCCCTAGTCAGTGACGATGGCCCATGGGCTGGATTCCCAAAGTATGATGGTGTTGGCAAAGGGACCACTTCTGTAGGTCTGAGGATAGTTCTTGAGCTGGGCAGACATACTAATGACGTAGTGACATTCTATCTAGTTAGATGTTTTTAAAACTTCTTTGTCTAAAAGGAAAAAAAAAAACACTGGGCCTTTAGGGCATGGGGGGAATAAACTTCTTAGTCTATGATACGTAATAAATACATTTTTACATTGCAACTCAATGTCTATAAGACTGAGACCAACCCAGACAACAATACTTAGTCTTACTCTATGTGAGATAGTCTCATATATTCTCTTTTCTCTTTCATTTAGGGAACTTTTGGTTACAACCTATTAAGTTGAATTCATAATCCAATGATGGGTTGTGACCTAGAAATGGAAAAATACTGCTCCACTCTACACCCAGAGGGGCCTAGCTGAAAAGATGTCCTTTGTTAATCCAGAATTTGATATTGCTTTGTAAGTGAGGCTCCCTGTAGTAAAATGTCTTTGGTCATTTAAGTATTTGAGTCTCAGGATTGACCTACCTTGAATTAAGCTCTATTCTAGGGAAAGAATTTGCTAATAGCATTTTTCAGGGTGAATTAATACTCAGATTTATTTCTATTAATGACAGCCTGTAAAAAATCAGTAAAAATCTCAATGCTCAGATCATACCCTATTTTTCTATTTACCTTTTTCAAAATCACTTGCAGTAAGTGGTGAAATACATGGTATCGCATTCTTTTGTAAGAATTCTGCATCTCTAAAGCAGGTTTTGATGTTTATTTTTTAACTCAGAGGGAAAGATAGAAATGAGAATCTCAAGTTCTTATTTTCACTTAAAAAAATGTAAGATTAGAGAACAGAAAGAAAACACCAAACCAGTCTTCAATGGGCTTAACTTACACTTTTATTTCTGAAGGCTAATAAGAAATAATTTAGCAGTTATTTGGTAATTCCAACCATATGAAACATAATAAGGACCTGAAAGTAAAGTAAAGAAAAACACATTTGGATAGTGTAACTAAATATCAAATAAAACCCGTGGTATTCATCCCTATTTACTGAATGGGTGCCTCAATTTATTATAGCGTGAGGAAGGCCACGTCTAAAGTTTCACTAGATAATAGGAATGGGAAGGGCAAACACTCATTCATTCAGCAAACATTTATTGTATTTCCACTATATATAGTTTGCATTTGTATTTTACTCCTTTCAAAGAGAAAAAGGAAGAGATACAGGATTTTATTTCAGATTTGCAAAGCCTTTATTCTAGGTTCTGTTATCTTTATCTTGTCATAAAAAGTTTGTTGTTTGTTTTTAATCACTATCAAGTTGACAGGTAGAAGATACTAACCCTACAGTGCGATATAGATGCTATGACAGTTAGCTATGTTCTCTCACTATCTTTATACTCCCATATACAACTTTACCCCAGTAAGATTTCTGGAGTCCCTTGAGTCTAAATTAATGATAATAAATTGGTGAATGCCAAGGATCTGCTCTACTATGTATTACTATCTAATTAGTTTTATTCTGATATTTGAAATTCAAGTATTTTTACTGAAATTATTATGCAGCCCTAGAGAGGGGCTGGATCTGTTTTCTTTCTTTTTGCTTAAGGTAGTTGGAGATGTGAGGAGAAAATCTGAAGGTAACTGTTGTGTGCTGCTTTCTTCTCTCATACCATCCGTGGTTATCTTTTAGACACAGAAGCTTAGGTGTGTTCCAACTCCTTGATCAGGATATTTCCATTTGTCCCATTAGTTTTCACAGACAGCAGTTTCATGTCTCTGTCAAGATCTTTTGTTTTATCTTATCCTGAAGGTGTCTGTCTGGGAGAACCTTTCTTTCAAGTGTGGAGGGCTCCTTGGGTATGTCAGTGCTGCTCCCTTGGACTGCAATAACTTTTTTGTTATATTTGGGCTTAACTTCACTTAGTTCTACAGAGTTATAACCCTGCTCTCATCTTCTTTGACTAAAGAATAAAAAGTATCTCTTATCCTTTGAAGGAGAAGATTTATGCCTTTTAAATCTGAGGGGCTTAAAACTTTTCAAGCCTTAACTGGGTTCTCACTTTTGTTTGAGCACAAACTTTATTGTAATTCAGTAACTATGCTAGTCTTGGTGGGATGGGGATAATGAAAGGACATCAGAGAGTAAGGCTTCTCTTACCCTGGTACTCTTTTATTTAGTTCAGAAAAAATACACACCTTCTCTAACCTTATTTGTCACCTTGGTTGAAAGTAATATTTTCTGTCTTTGAGGAGAAATACTTTTTATTGCATTCCTAACTAAAAAATGAGTCATGATCTCATTCAGAACTTTGAGACGATTCTCTTTTTTTTTTTGAAATGGAGTTTTGCTCTTGTTGCCCAGGCTGGAATGCAATGGCGTGATCTCGGCTCACCACAACCTCTGCCTCCCAGATTCAAGCCATTCTCCTGCCTCAGGCTCCCAAGTAGCTGGAATTACAGGCGCCTGCCACCATGCCTGGCTAATTTTGTATTTTTAGAAGAGATGGGGTTTCTCCATGTTGGTCAGGCTGGTCTCGAACTCTCACCCTCAGGTGATCCATCTGCCTTGGCCTCCTAAAGTGCTGGGATTACAGGCATGAGGTACCTGGCTCGGCTGAGACAATTCTTTAACCCAGGAAAGGAGGGAAGAATTTCTTTCCTTACTGTTTCCCTCAGGGGACCTGGACCCTTGCTTTCAAACTAAAACTATAAGGTCAGCCGTGTATGATAACTGGGGCTTTTATAATACTATATTTGAATCTCTATTTAATTTTTTTGTGGAAAGATGCATGTAGGATGCCAGCAAGATATACAGAGCAACTTTTGGGAAATGCCTGTGTTCTAAAAAAAAAAAAAAAAAAAAAAAAAAAGGGCTAGAGGGGCTGAGCGTGGTGACTCAAACCTGTAATCTCAGCAGTTTGGGAGGCTGAGACAGGCAGATCACTTGAGGCCAGAAGTTCGAGACCAGGCTGGCCAACATGGCAAAACACCATCTCTGCTGAAAATATAAAGGCGGTGGTACATGCCTGTCATCCCAGTTATTTGACAGCCTGAGGCACCCAAGAATTGCTTGATCCCAGGAGGCAGAGGTTATACTGAGCCAAGCTTGGCCTCTGCAGTCTAGCCCAGGCAACAAAGCAAGACTCTAGCTCAAAAAAATGAAAAGCAAGATACATGTTTCTCCTTAGAAACTAGTAAGACTAAAATGTATATTTGACAATGATCATCATTTGGATTGGTTTACCCTTTCTTAATCTGTACTTCTGTTGTATTGCTCTGTGGGAAGGATTTATTCCGATTACTAATTTTAAACGAATAAATTTTTAAAAATTAATAATATACTAAGAGATCTGCTGAAATATATGGCTTAAATTGTATTCACAAGGGGAATGCATTCTGGAAAAACTTTTGAAATGATCCCATTGCCTTTTTAATATTGTTGGAAACCTTATATCTGCTATCTTTTGCTTATGGTTGAATTTATTTAATTCACCTCCTGCAGGAGTTTCTCTGTGATGTTTATACTTGTTATAAATTTGTTGTTTAGGGTTTTTTTTTTTTTTTTTTTTAGGTAGAGTAAGAATAATTATTGACTCTACATTTATTTATTTATTTATTTATTTATTTATTTATTTATTTATTTATTTTTTTTGAGACAGAGTCTGGCTCTGTCTCCTGGGCTGGAGTGCAGTGGCCGGATCTCAGCTCACTGCAAGCTCCGCCTCCCAGGTTTACGCCATTCTCCTGCCTCAGCCTCCGGAGTAGCTGGGACTACAGGCGCCTGCCACATCGCCCGGCTAGTTTTTTTTTGTATTTTTTAGTAGAGACGGGGTTTCACCGGGTTAGCCAGGATGGTCTCGATCTCCTGACCTCGTGATCCGCCCGTCTCGGCCTCCCAAAGTGCTGGGATTACAGGCTTGAGCCACCGCGCCCGGCCGACTCTACATTTATTTTAACTTTTTTCTCTGTTTTAGGATTTTCTCATTTTGTTTTTTCCTGGCAAGTACTTGAGTAGTAATATGTTTGCCTATTACTAACTGATATTTTTCTTTAATAACAGATTTATACCTAAAACTGGAAGATGTGACCCATAAATTTAATAAGCCCTGTATAATGGATGTAAAGATAGGGCAAAAAAGCTATGATCCTTTTGCCTCATCTGAGAAGATTCAGCAACAGGTCAGCAAGTACCCATTAATGGAAGAGATTGGGTTCTTGGTGCTTGGCATGAGGGTAAGAGTGCTTATTAGTGTAATATGCACATTTCTCTGTACATGTTCTTCCCTTGAAAATTATGGATGTCATTGTAGTACTAATATATTAGAAAATAATGTATTCTGGAATTGAGTTGTCTATAAACTCCCCAATGTGAAAAGTGAGGGCAAGGATTTAAAAAAATTTTTTTTGTTTGTTCACTGATATACGATCAGTTTCTCTGCTTCGGCAACATAGTAGGGTGATTAATAAATAAATGGATGGTGGCTGAATCTCAAGACTATAATTCTGGTAATTTTGTTTTAAAGAAGTCTTAAATTTAGGTGCCAGCAAATATTAAATGTAAATGTCATATTGTTTATGATTGTCCCATGAGAAAAGTGCTAAATTTATATATTCAGTCATTTTTCTGCATTTTCAAAATAGAAAATAAATTAAAATTTTAGTAATTGTGTGGCTGGGCACAGTGGCTCACGCCTATAATCACACTTTGGGAGGCCAAGGTGGGTGGATTACTTGAGCTCAGGAGTTTCAGACCAGCCTGGGCAACATGGTAAACCCCATCTCTACAAAAATGCAAAAACTGGCTGGTTGAGAGGTAGCGTGTGCCTATAGTCTGAGCTACTCAAGAGGCTGAGGTGGTACTCCTTGAGCCCAGGAGGTCAAGGCTGAAGTGAGCCGTGATCATGCCACTGCACTCCAGCCTGGGTGACAAAGTGAGATCCTGTCTCAGAAAAACAAACAACGCCCACCACCCCCCACCCCACCCCCCAAAAAAACAAATAGGTCATTGTTTCAGACTTTTTGGGTTAAAACAGTTGTTTTATTTTCTCACAATTCTGTGAATTTGCAATTTGAGCTAGTCTCAAATGTGCAGTTCTTTTCCTGATCTCATCTAGGGGTCCTTCTACAGTCATCTGATGGTTCAGCTGGGTATAGATGGTCTAAAATGACTCTCTCTCATTTATTTGGTTTGTATATAAAACCAGATAAATTGTTCTTGTGTCAGGGAGCTGGTACTGTTGGCTGGGACTTTTTCTTTGTGGTATTATCTGTCAGAAGACTAGCTTGGGCTTTTTTATTTTGAAGTACCACATTCCAAGAAGGTGACAGCAGGAACTATAAGGGTTCTTAAACTCTAGGTTAGGAAGTTATTTGCTGTCACTTCTATGAAATTCTGTAGGGCAAAATCTAGCCCAGATTTGTAGGGTGAGGAAACAGACTCCACCTCCGACGGTAGGAAAAGCAAAGTCACAGCATGAATAGCAATGTGCACAGGATAAGGAAAATTGTTGAGGCCATTTTGAAAAAAAGAAGTAATGTGGTGTAAAGTCCTCTGAACAAATGCTGCATCTTCTAGATGCATGAAGGTAAAATTTGTGGATATACCAAATACTTGTTTACCTATATGTAAGCATGATGGGTAGTTCTGAAATTCCTGTAAAATGATATATGGATCTTCCTTTTTGAGTTTTAAACGGAAGAGCTAATAGGAAGCATTATGGATAAATTGTCATTGTGATGGAAATAGCAAAATTGAATTTGATATTTGGGTTGTGTATAAAACCAGAGAAATTGTTCAAGCAGTTATTTCATTTTAGAAAACTATAATTAAATATGAGTGTATAGAAAAAGAAAAAGCGGTAATGGAATGAAGTTAAAACAAACAAGAAATAAACATCCCACAGAAATCTGACTGGGCAACTATTTAGGCCTCCACTGTTTTCAGATCTCTCACCCTCCCTCTTTCCTTCTGACTTTTAGCAGATGACAAAGCTTCAGAAAAAATAAAAATCATCAGACAGGATTTCCCTTAATTTCCTGCTAACAGATGCACATGCCAGACCTGCAGTTGCTTTTATTCCCTCATTGTTCTTTCCTATCACATTGAAGAATTTTCTGTCCTCCTATCTAAGGACTGCTCCTCTGTATACCCTCTGAATCTCATTCCTTCTTACGTCTTCAAGAACCTTATACTATTGATTTTCTCTTATCTTTCTTATATTTTCAACTTCTGCCTCTCTTTACTGGCTTTTATCGTTTTGCTTTAAATATCTTCAAATCACTGTCAAGTTTTTTAAAAAACAAAACATCAAAACCCCACCTTTAACCTGCTTTGCTTTCCAACTGCAGATTTAGCTTGTCTTCGCTTTACAACCAAACTCATTTCTATTTCTCTGTTTCCCATTCAGTATTCAGCTCATTCTAATCTGGCTTCTGCCCCATCACGCTAATGGATTAGCTCTTCATTAAGCACCACCATGCCACTAATTCCAAATGGCATTTTTCATTACCTTACTTTACTTTGAAAAGTAGCTTTCAATGCCAACCACGTCCCCCTTGAAACATTCTTCTTTGAATCTATGACACCCACCCCTCTCCTGGTTTCTGCCTAAGGCCACTTTGCAGTCGTCTTTGCCAGCCCATTTCTATTTATTCTCTCTCTCTCTCTCTTTTTTTTTTTTTTTTTTTGAGATGGAGTCTGACTCTGTCGCCCAGGCTGGAGTGCAGTGGCGCATCTCCACTTACTGCAAGCTCTGCCTCCTGGGTTCACCCCATTCTCCTACCTCAGCCTCCCGAGTAGCTGGGATTGTAGGCGCCCGCCACCACACCCAGCTAATTTTTTGTATTTTTTTTTTGTAGAGATGGGGTTTCACCGTGTTAGCCAGAATGGTCTTGATCTCCTGACCTCGTGATCGGCCCACTTTGGCTTCCCAAAGTGCTGGGATTACAGGCATGAGCCATTTTGTTATCTTTTCTCTAAACATTGTAGAATGTATATCTAATCATGATATTCCCTATTCAAAAACTCTTCTGTCAGATGGGAGGAAGATAGTGGATGGCAGGCAGGGCTAATGTGCATCTTCCATGTGGACAGACAGAACAGTGTGTGGAGATTCACAAAGTGAGCTATCATTCTGAAAACCACCACAGGAAAGTACCAGGAAAACCAAACGAATTCACAGATCTTTTGAAAGGATCCCTGCAAACTCTGTGAGTCAGGTGAAAAACTGTGAGTTCCCAAAGTGTGAGGGGGGAAAACCTGCCTCTGAACACATACCCCCTGGGTGAATCTGAGAATCCAGATCACAGTAGAAGGATTTAACCTTACCTAGAGGTGGAATGGATTTAGGGAGCCACGTAAAATGTACAAGTATAAGCAACAGCCGGAACAACCTTGTAGGTACTCCCAGTCTCCAGCGCAAGCCCGAGGAAGTCATCCCTGACTATATCTCATATGAGATCTCAGGGAAGGTAGCCAGCAGAATTAGGGAGTAGTCATAGGGTGAAAGAAGCTTGCAGCTGAATTTTTTGGCAATTTCAAGTAGGCACGAACTTCCTTGAGCAGAATCCAGGGGCAAATGGGAACTGCTGCAGATAGGAGCACAGGAGCCACCACCATTGTTGGTAGACAAGGAGGGATGTGGCCTGAAAGCTATGCTTGTTTTCTCAGTGGGGAAGCTTATGGCCCAAGGCAGGCCTATGTTTCACATGCAGGCTGCATGTGATCTAAACTTGGAGCTGTTAACATGCACTGCTGGAGCAACACCAGCCTCGCCAACTGCATGGAAGCTGGGTGAGGCCTTTTGCTACTGGCTATTCCCCACTTCTCTGGCAAACTGTATAGCACAGCAGAGACAGCAATACGTCCCTCTGGAATATAACCCCATTGGCCTGAGAGAACCACTCCCCATCCCCGACAGTGGCTCCAGCAAGCCCTACCCGAGGAGAGTCTGAGCTCAGATCTGCCTAACCCTGCCCCCACCTGATGGTTTTTCTCTACCTGCTGTGATAAGACATAAACTCTTGGGAGCTTTATGGCAATGCCCATCATGTGAGAAACCAGAATACTTCCCGCTTGCCGACTTAGGGCAAGCTCAAATCCTACTGCCAATACTGCAAGTATTGCAATACTCTCTTGAAAGTGCTACCTCCTGGCTGGAGGCCGACCAACTCAGGCCATTACAGCAACTCATGACGGAATAACTCTGCTCCCAGGAGGGAGAAAACAACCGCCAAAGCTACTGCCTCCAACACCCTGGCTAACCAGTGGTCCTCAGTCTGTCCATGTGACAACTTCGCTGCTAGCATAACCAGCATTCGAGAAAGCCAGCACACTAAACCTACCTACACTGAAGGAGTCTCACAGAGACGACATCACTCCCTTACCACCTCCACAAGAGCAGGTGCTGTTATCCATGACTGGGAGACCTGAAGACTGATCGCATCACAGGCAGACGTTCCCCAGCACAAACCGGAGCCTGGTAGCCCTGCTGAGTGGCTAGACCCAGAAGAACAATAACAATCACTACTGTCTGGCTCTCAGGAAGCCCCAGCACCAGGGGAATGGGGAGAGCACCACGTCAAAGGATCACCCTGTGGGACAAAAGAATCTGAACAGCAGGCCTTGAGTTCCACATCTTTTCACTGGTGGGTAGTTTCTCACAGCGGAGACACAATTGCAGTGCTAGGCATAGCTGGGAAAGTCTGCACATACACCGCAACAGGCAGGCAGCCACTGTGATCATGAAGGACCTTGGAGTAAAGGTCCTTGTTCTCCCCGGCACTCCACTGTAGATATAGCTGGGGCATCCCCCACAGCAATGCAGCATGGAGGCATCTACAGACAGCCCTCCTGGAATAATCAGGGTGAGTACAGCCTGACAGGAGGAGCATCCCCCAGATTCAGGCCTGCGTGAGAGGCACAGTCACAATCATTCCCTGTTTGGAATACCAACATTCCTATAGATGAAAAGAGGTGCCTATCTGATCTGAATAGCTGAAACACTAGTATAGGAATGAGGCTGCGTGGTAAATAATTTTCCTGCTGACTTAGTAGGGAAGCTGTGGTAGTTTCCACTCTTCACTCTGATAAGTCCTCAGCACATCTAATTGAGAGCCGCCCCAGCTACCCTCATCAAGGCTGGGACCTTGGCCCACCATTGGGTATTACATCTACTCACCTGCCTTAGCCACACCTGGTGCCTACCCAGGGATACCTCCTCTGTGGGCCTGAAACTGGAATCATCAACTTAGGAAATGAAACACCAGGAAAAAATTAAATAAATGAAGCATGCACCACGAGAGAAGAAGATAAGCTTCAGGAGATCCCTGCCATTCCAACTCTATAGGAGACAGTGAACTCACCCACCCACCAATAATATAACTACTATAGCCAGCATTGGGGAAAGCCAGCACACAAAGACTCTCTATAACTAAGGAAATCATACAGAGTCTTTACTCCTACAAGTACCAAGAATCAGTTTAGACTAAAATAAAAATTAAAGCCTAATCCTTAAGAGAGAGAGAGAGAAAAAGTAAATAAATTTTTTAAAGTCCAATTAAAAATGTATTCAAGAACAATTTGAAGAAGCAGTCTACCCAAACGAGAAGGAATTAGAAAAGTAATTCTGGTAATATGACGAAAACAGGGCTCTATAACACCCCCAAAGATCACAGTAGCTCCCTAGCAATGGTTCCAAACCTAGAAGAAATCTCTGAATTGCCATATAAATAATTCTGAAGGCTGATTATTAAGCTACTCAAGGAGATACCAGAGAAAGGTGAAAAGCAACTTAAATGTAAAAAACAGAGCCAGGTGTGGTGGCTCATGCCTGTAATCCCAGCACTTTGGGAGGGTAAGGTGGGTGGATCACGAGGTCAGGAGATCAAGACCATCCTGGCTAACATGGTGAAACCCCGTCTCTACTAAAAATACAAAAAACTAGCCAGGCGTGGTGGCCGGCGCCTGTAGTCCTAGCTACTCGGAGGCTGAGGCGGGAGAATGGCGTGAACCCGGGAGGCGGAGCTTTCAGTGAGCCGAGATTGCGCCACTGCACTCCAGCCTGGGCGACACAGCGAGACTCCGTCTCAACAAAAAAAAAAAAAAGACCATCCTGGCTAACACGATGAAACCCCATCTCTACTAAAAATACAAAAAATTAGCCGCATGTGGTGGCGGGCGCCTGTAGTCCCAGCTACGTGGGAGGCTGAGGCAGGAGAATGGCATGAACCCAGGAGGCGGAGCTTGCAGTGAGCCAAGATCGCGCCACTGCACTCCAGCCTGGCTGACAAAGCAAAACTCCATCTCAAAAAAAAAAAAAAGAAAGAAAGAACAAAACCACCAAGAAATTTGGGTTTATGTTAAATGGCCAAACCTAAGAATAATTGGTCTTCCTAAAGAAGAGAAATCTAAAAGTTTGGAAAACTTATCTGAGGGAATAATTGAGGAAAACTTCTCTGGCCTTGCTAGAGATCTAGACATCAATTACAGGAAGCTCAAAGAAGTCCTAGGAAATTCATTGCAAAAAGATCATCACAATCCTAAATATATATGCATCTAATAAATTCATAAAGTAATTACTGCTAGACCTAAGAAATGATATAACACACAGTAATAATGGGGCACTTCAGTACTCCACTGACAGCACTCGACAGGTTATCAAGACAGAAAGTCAACGAAGAAACAATGGACTTAAAGTATACCCTAGAACAAATGGACTTTAACAGATATTTACAGAACATTCCACCCAACAACTGCAGAATAAACATTCAAAACATCCTCCAAGATAGACCATATGATAGGCCACAAAACAAGTCTCAATAAATTTAAGAAAATCAAAATCATAACAAGTAACTTCTGAGACCACAGTGGAATAAAACTGGAAATTAACTCCAAAAGAAACCTCAAAGCCATACAAATACATGGAAATTAAATAATCTGCCCTTGAATTCCTTTTGTGAATGATTTTTGTGTGAACAATGAAATCAAGATAGAAATGTAAAAATTCTTTAATCTGAACGGTAATAGTGACACAACTTATCAAAGCCTCTGGGATACAGCAAAAGCAGTGCCAGGAGTAAAGTTCATAGCATTAAATGCCTACATCAAAAAGTCTGAAAGAGCACAAATAGACGATGTAATGTCACGTCTCAAGAAACTAGGGAAACAAGAACAAACCAAAGCCAAACCCAGCAGAATAAAAGAAATAACAAAGATCAGAGCAGAACTAAATGAAATTGAAACAACAAAAAATAATGCAAAATATAAATGAAACAAAAAGCTGGTTTTTTGAAAAGATCAACAAAATCAATAGACCATTAGCTAGATTAACCGGGAAGAGAGAAGATCCAAATAAGCTGAATTAGAAGCAAAACTGGTGACATTACAACTGATACCACAGAAATACAAGAGATCATTCAAGGCTACTATGAACACCTTCATGTGCACAAACTAGAAAATCTAGAGGAGATGAATAAATTCCTGGAAATATACAACTCACCTAGATTACATCAGGAAAAAGTAGAAACTCTGAACAGACCAATAACAAGTAGCGAGACTGAAACAGTAATAAAGAAATTACCAAGAAAAAAAGTCCAAGACCTGATGGATTCACAGCTGAGTTCTAGCAGATATTCAAAGAAGAATTGGTACCAATCTTACTGAAATTCCATAAAATAGAGGGAATCCTCACTAAATCATTCTGTGCAGCCAATATTTCCCTAATACCAAAACCAGGAAAGGACATAACAAAGAAGGAAAACTACGGACCAATATCCCTGATGAACATAGATGCAAAAATCCTCAACAAAATACTAGCTAACCAAATCCAACAGCATAGCAAAAACATAATACACCATGATCAAGTGGACTTCATACCAGAGATGCAGGGATGGTTTAACATACACAAGTCTATAAATGTGATATATCACATAAACAGAATTAAAAATAAAAATCATATAATCATCTCAGTAGATGCAGAAAATCATTTGACAGAATCCTGCATGCCTTTATGGTAAAAACCCTGAGCAAAATTGGCATCGGAGGGACGTACTTCAAAATAATAAAAGCTGTCTATGACAAACCCACAGCCATCATCATACTGAATAGGGAAAAGTTGAAAGCATTTCCCGTGAGTACTGGAACAAGACAAGGATGCCCACTTTCACCACTTCTATTCAACATAGTACTGGAGGTCCTTGCCAGAGCAGTCAGACAAGAGAAGGAAATAAAGGGCATCCAGATCAGTAAAGAGGAAATCAAACTGTCACTGTTCACCAGTGACATGATTGAATACCTAGAAAATCCTAGAGACTTATCCAGAAAGTTCCTAGATCTGAGAAATGAATTCAGTAAAGTTTCAGGATACAAAATCTGTATACACAAACTGCTATACACCAACAACTACCAAGCTGAGAATCAAATCAAGAACCTAAATCTCTTTTGCAACAGCCACAAAATAAAAAATAAAAGTACTTAGGAATATACTTAACCAAGGAGGTGAAAGATTTCTACAAGGAAAACTACAACACACTGCTGAAAGAAATCATAGATAACACATAGATAACATAAAGAAATTGAAACACATCCCATGCTCATGAATGAGTAGAGTCAATATTGTGAAAATGACCATACTGCCAAAAGCAATCTACAGATTCAGTGCAGTGCCCATCAAAATACCATCATCATTCTTCTCAGAACTACAAAAAAAAAAAAAAAAAAAAGCTAAAATTTATATGGAACCAAAAAAGAGTCCATATAGCCAAAGAAATACTAAGCAAAAAGAACAAATCTCTAGGCATCACATTACCCGACTACAAACTACACTGCAAGGGTATAGTTGCCAAAACAGCATGGTACTGGTATAAAAATAGACACATAGACCAGTGGAACAGAATAGAGAATCCAGAAATAAAGCCAAATACTTACAATCAACTGATCTTCAACAAAGCATGCAAAAACATAAATTGGGTAAAGGACACCGTGTCTAACAAATGGTTCTGGCATAATTGGCAAGTCACATGTAGAAGAATGAAACTGAATCCTCATCTCTCACTTTATACAAAAATCTATTCAAGATGGATCAAAGACTTAAATCTAATACCTGAAACTATAAAAATTCTAGATAACTTTGGAAATAGTCTTCTACAATTGGCTTAGGCAAGGAATTTATGACCAAGAATCCAAAAGCAAATGCAACAATAACAAAAATAAATAAATGGGACCTAATTAAACTTAAAAGCTTCTGCACAGCAAAAGAAATAATCAGCAGAGTAAACAGACAACCCACAGAGTTAGAGAAAATGTTTGCAAACTATGCATCTGACAAAGGACTACTATCTAGAATCTACAAGGAATTCAAAGACATCTGCAAGTGAGAAGCAAATAATCCCTTCAAAAAGTGAGCAAATGACATAGACAGTTCTGAAAAGAAGATATGCAAATGGCCAACACACATATGAACAAATGCTCAACATCACTAATAGAGAAAAGCAAATTAAAACTGCAAGGGAATACCACCTTACTCCTGTAGGAATGGCAATAATTAAAAAATAAAAAAAAACAGATGTTGGCATGGATGTGTTGAAAAGGGAACACTTTTATACTGCTGGTGGGAATGTAAACTAATATAACCACTATGGAAAACAGTATGGAGATCCCTTAAAGAACTAAAAGTAGGCTGGCCGCGGTGGCTCACGCCTGTAATCCCAGCACCTTGGGAGGCCAGGGCAGGCGGATCATGAAGTCAGGAGATCGAGATCGTCCTGGCTAACACGGTGAAACCCCGTCTCTACTAAAAATACAAAAAATTAGCCGGGTGTGGTGGCGGGTGCCTGTAGTCCCAGCTACTCAGGAGGCTGAGGCAGGAGAATGGCGTGAACCCAAGAGGCGGAGCTTGCAGTGAGCCGACATTGCGCCACTGCGCTCCAGCCTGGGCGAGAGCGAGACTTCGTCTCAAAAAAAAAAAAGAACTAAAAGTAGAACTACCATTCGACCTAGCAATCCCACTGCTGGGTATCTACCCAAAGAAAAAGAAGTTGTTATATGAAAAAGACACTTGCATACGCATGTTTATAGTGGTAGAATTGGCAGTTGCAAAAATATGGAACCTATCTAAGTGCCCGTCAACCAATGAATGGATAAAGAAATATACACGATGGAATATTACTCAGCCATAAAAAGGAATGAAATAATGGCATTTGCAGCAACTTGAATGGAGTTGGAGACAATTATTCTAAGTGAACTCAAGAATGGAAAACCAAATACTGTAAGCTTTCACAAGTGGGAGCTAAGCTTTGAGGATGCAAAAGCATAAGAATAAGATTAATGGACTTTGGGAACTTGAGGAAGAGTAGGACGCGGGTGAGGGATAAGACTACACATTCAGTAAAATGTACACTGCTTGGGTGACAGGTGCACCAAGATCTCAGAAATCACCACTGAAGAACTTATTAATGTAACGAAAAACCACCTGTTCCCCAAAAGCTATTGAAATAAAATAATAATAATAGTAAACTCTTCTTTGGGTTTGCATTACCTTTAGGGTACATAAACAGGATAAGCAAATAAGGTATTGTATGATTTCACTCTGCTGGGATATATTGTTTCCCTAGACATAAATAGAAGTTTGTTTATTTCTTAAAGAGGTTTATTTTTTTAAGATGGCTTTAGTGAGAGATGTCATTTACATACCATTCTGTTAATTATTTAAAGTATACAGTTCACTGGTTTTAGTCAATTCATAGACTTGGGCAACTGTCACCACATTCAACTTACAATATTTTTATCACTTCTGCAAAAAACTTCATATGCATTAGCAGTCCCTACCAATTTCCTTCCAAACTCCCTTTCCCTAGGGAACCACTAATCTATTTTCTGTCTCTACGGATTTGCCGCTTCTGGACAATTCATATAAATCGAATTGTACAATATAATATGTGGTATTTTGTGACTGTCTTCTTTCATTTAGTTTCATGTTTTTAAAGTTCACCCATGTCATATAAGTCAATACTTTGTTTTTTATTGCCAAATAACATTCTATTATATGGATATACCACATTTTGTTTATCCATTCATTCATTGATGGACTTTGGGTTGTTTCTACTTTTTGGCTACTAATAACGGTTATGAACATTTGTATACACATTTTTGTGTAGGTATATGTTTTATTTCTCTCAGGTAGATTCCTATGTGTGAAATTGGTAGATCCTAGGGTTAAGTTTGTGTTTAACTTTTTGAGAAACTGCCAAAGTGTTTTTCCCAAGTGACTTCACCATTTTCTTTAGTTATTTAATTTTTCAAAAAATTATTTAAGTAGGTTTTGGGGTACAGTTTTTTTGTTGTTATTGTTACATGGATGAATTATATAGTGGTAAATTCTAAGATTTTAGTGTATTCATCACCTGAGTAGTGTACAGTGTACCTAATATGTAGGTTTTCTAATCCCTAGCCACCCTTCCCACTCTTCTCCTTCCAGGTGTCTAAAGTCCATTATATTACTCTGTATGCCTTTGTTTACTCATACCTTAGTTCCCACTTGTAAGTAAGAACATATGGTGTCTTCACCATTCATTTTACATTCCCACCAGCAATTCGTGATGGTTCCATTTTCTCCACATTCTTGAAACCTTTGTTCCTTTTTGTTTTTCTGCTATAAGCCATCCTAGTAGGTGTCAAGTAGCATCTCCTTGTGGTTTGATTTGCCTTTGTCTAATGATTAATGATGTTGAGCATCTTTTCGTGTGCAATATTATTAACTACATATGTCTTCTTTGGGAAAATGTCTATTCAGTCATTTTGTTTTTAATTATTGAGTTGTATATAAATCCATCAAACTTTTGATTTGCAAATATTTTTTCTAATCTGATTGTCTTTAAGTGATAGTATTCGTTGAAGCCTCCAAATTTTTAGTTTTGAAGTCCAATTTGCTTTTTTGTTGTTGTTGTTGTTGTTACCTAGGCTTTTGGTGTAAACCATTGCCTAACCCAAACTCATCAATATTTACATCAGTATTTTACAAAAAGTACAAATATTACTTTTTTTTGTAAGAATGTTGTAGTTTTATCTCTTGCTTTGAGATTTACGATACATTTTAAGTAAATTTTTTGTATGCTTTAAGGAAGGAGTCAAACTTCACTCTTTTGCATATGGATATCCAGTTGTCCCAGCACCATTTGTTGATAAGACTGTTATTCCCCCAGTGAATATCTTGATACCCTTGTTGAAAATAAATTGACCATAAATGTTTTCCATTGTTTCATATTATCTATCCTTATGCCACGTACTACACTGCTTTGATTAATGTCGCTTTGGAGTAAGTTTTGAATTATGAGTCCTCCAATTTTGTTCTTTTTTAAATTTTATTTTATTTTGAGACTGGGTCTTTGCTCTGTCATCCAGGCTAGAGTGCAGTAGCATGATCATGTCTTACTGCAGCCTCAAATTGCTGGGCTTAAGCAGTCCTCCTACTTAAGCCTCCCAAGTAACTGAGACTACAAGTGTACACCATTCACACCCAACTAGTTTTTAAGTTATTTTGTGGAGACTGTGTCTCACTTTGTTGCCCAGGCTAGTCTTGAACTCCTGGGCTCAAGTGATCCTCCTGCCTTGGCCTCCCAAAGTGGTGGGATTGCAGGTGTGAGCCACTGCACCTGGCCTCAACTTTGTTCTTCTTTTTCAAATTTGTTTTGGCTATTCTGGGTCCCTTTCGTTTCCACATGAATTTTAAGATCAGCTTGTCAGTTTCTGCAAAGAAGTTGCAAAATGAGCAACTAATATGGTGATGTACAATCCAGGAAAAGCAGGAGCTTGCTTTTGCTTATCATTCTGTCCTCCTACACCTGTTTCTTAGTTTTCTTTACATTAAAAAAAAAAAAATTGTATACTGTTTTGCTACATATTTACATGTTTTTAGGTTGAGAATGTTAACTTTTTATTACAAATATCTTTGCTACCACACCTGGCTTATTTTTTATTTCTTATAGAGATGGGGTCTTGCCATATTGCCCAGGCTGCTCTTAAACTCCTAGGCTCTAGCAATCTTCCTGCCTCAGCCTCCCAGAGCACTATTATTAAAGGCATGAGGCACTGTGTCTGGCTGCATTGTGTTCTTTAAAAAACAATATGTATGCTTTAATTAAAAAATACTTATTGCTAAAGAATACTAATGATCATCTGAGCGTTCAGTGAGTTGTTTCCTTTTGCTAGTAGAGGCTCTTGCCTGTGGCTGCTGATTGATCAAGGTAGTGGCTGCTGAAAGTTGGAGTACCTGCAGCAATTTCTTAAAATAAGACAGCAATGAAGTTTGCCACATAAATTTACTCTTTTTTAAATGAAAGGTTTCTCTGGAGCATGTGATGCTCTTTGATAGAATTTTACCCACAGTAGAACTTTCAAAATTGGAGTCACTCCTCTCAGATCCTGCCTCTGCTTTATCAAGTAAGTTTATGTAATATTCTAAATCGTTCATTCTCATTTCAACAATGCTTACAGCATCTTTACTAGGGGTAGATTCCATCTCAAGAAACCACTTTCTTTGCTCATCCATAAGAAGCCACTCTGAGGCCAGGGGCAGTGACTTTTGCCAGTAATCCCAACACTTTGGGAGGCCAGGGTGGGTGGATCACTAGAGCTCAGGAGTTTGAGACCAGCCTGGGCAACATGGCGAAACCCCGTCTACAAAAGAATACAAAAATTAGCCAGACTTGGTGGCGCACACCTGTAGTACCAGATACTCAGGAGGCTGAGGTGGGAAGGATTGCTTGAGTACAAGAGTGAGCCATGATTGTGCCACTGCCCTCCAGCCTGGGTGACAG
Organism: Piliocolobus tephrosceles; assembly: GCF_002776525.5. NCBI lineage: Eukaryota > Metazoa > Chordata > Mammalia > Primates > Cercopithecidae > Piliocolobus > Piliocolobus tephrosceles. Next base: position 54,150,935 of record NC_045442.1, on the reverse strand, counting down.
AGCGAGACCCTATCTCAGTCAGCCAATCAGTAAAACAAGCAAGCAAGCTACTGTTCATCCATTCAAGGTTTATGTTTGCAGCAATTCAGTCACCTCTTCAGCCTTCAGTCTTAATTCTAGTTCACTTGCTCTTTCCACCACATCTGCAGTTACCTCCTCCACTGAAGTCTTGAACTCCTCAGAGTCATCCATGAGCGTTGGAATTCTTCCAAACTCCTGTTAATGTTGATATTTTGACCTCCTCCCAGGAATCTCGAATTTTCTTTATGCTATCTAGAATGGTGAATTCTTTCCAAAAGCTTTTCAATTTACATTGCCCCAGTCCATCAGAGGAATTACTATCAATGGCAGCTGTATGTAGCCTTGCAAAATATATTTCTTAAATAATACAACTTAAAAGTTGAAATTACTCCTTGATCCATAGAACTGCAAAAAGGAATGTTGTTAGCAGGCATGCAAACAACATTAATCTCCTTGTACATCATCAGTGCTCTTGTTAGGTGACCAGGTGAACTGTCAGTGAGCAGTAATATTTTGGAAGGAATCTTTTTTTCTGAGTAGTAGTTCTCAATGGTGGGCTGAAAATATTCAGTAAACCATGCTATAAACAGATGTGCTGTCATCCAGGCTTTGAGCCCAGGCAGAGTAGATTCAGCACTTTTTTTTTTTTTTTTTTTTTTTTTCAGACAGGGTCTTGGCCTGGGCTGGAGTCCAGTGGCATAATCATAGCTCATTGCAGCCCCCAACTCCTGGGCTCAAGCAATCCTCCCACCTCAGCCTCTCGAGTAGCTGGGACTACAGGCATATTCCACCATACCCAACTAATTTTTAAATTTTTTGTAGAGACAGGGTCTCACTATGGTGCTCAGGCTGTTCTTGAGCTCCTTGCCGCAAGTTGTCCTCTGGTCTCAAGCAATCCTCCCGTCTTAGCCTCCGAAAGGGCTGGGAGATTCAGCGTAATTCTTAAGGACTCTAGGACAAATGAGTGAGTATTGGCTTCAACTTAAAGTCACCAGCTGCATTTGCCCCTAACAAGAGAGTTAGCCTGTCCTTTGAAGCTTTGAAGCCAGATACTGACTTCTTATCTCTGGCTATGAAAACCCTAGGTAGCATTTTTTTCAATAGAGGGCTGTTTCATCTACATTGAGAATCTGTTGTTTGGGGTAGATACCTTCATCAGTTATCTTCTGGATAAGTTGCTGTAGCTTCTACAACAGCACTTTCTGCTTCACCTTGCATTTTAGGTTAAAAACAACATCTTTCCATAAACTTCTGTTAGGGTCTATGAACCAGCCTTTGCTAGCTTTGCATTTTTCTTCTGCAGCTTCCTCATGGTGATTCTCAGCCTTAATACAATTGAAAAGAGTCTTATCCTGGATTAGGCTTTGGCCTGAGGTAATGTTGTGGCTGATTTGGTCTTCTATCCAGACCACTAAAACTTTCTTCATATTAGCAGTCAGGCTGTTTCACTTTCTTATCATTTGTGTGTTTACTGTAGTTAGCACTCTGAATTTCCTTCAAGAGCTTTTTCTTTGCATTCATAGCTTGGCTGTTTGGCACAAGAGGCCTAGTTTTAGGCCTGTCTTTGCTTTCAAGATGCCTTCCTTACTAAGTAAATCACTTTTTAGCTTTTGATTTAAAGTGAGACACGTGACATTTCCTTTCCTTGAACATTTAGAGGCCGTTGGAGGGTTATTAATTGTTCATTGGAGGGTTGTTAATTATTAATTGGCCTAATTTCAATATTATTGTGTCTCAGGGATAGGGAGGCCTGAGGAGAGGAAGAGAGATGGGGGAACAGCTGGTCAGTGGAGCAGTCAAGACACACATGTTTATCCAATTTGCCATCTTATGTGGGCATGCTTCATGACATCCGAAAATAATCACAGGAGTAACATCAAAGATCACTAATCACAGATCACCATAACAGATAAAATCAGTTTGAAAAATTTCAAAAATTACCAAGTTGTAATACAGAGACATGAAGTGAGCACATGCTGTTGGAGAAGTGGTGCCAGTAGATTTGCTCAAGCTGCCACAGACCTTCAATTTGTAAATAATGCAGTATATTTGTAAAGCACAATGAAGTGAAACACAATAAAATGAGGTATACCTGTGCAGTTGCATAGTCTGCCTCCATACAAGATATCGTATTATAGTTATTTTTCTCTATATGTCCTTCCAGAGATATTTTAAACATGCAAATACTGTATATATGTTTATTACAAAATCGAGCTTAAACACTTTCTGTTTCTTGTTTTTTCCCCCATAAGTGTAAACCTGCCCTTTGTCCATCAAATACATTTCAAATGATTTTTTTAATCTTTTTTTCTTTTGATTTCTGCATGGGAAAAACACTGTGAACACATAGAAATGATAAATATTTGTAGTGGTGAATACCTTAAATACTCTCACTTGATCATTACACATTCTATGCCTGTAAGAAAATATCACATGTACCCCATAAGTATGTACAAATATTATCTACCAAAAAAAACAACTGTGACATTTCTGAGTTTTAGTTGGAAATGCCGTCCCTAGTTATTATCAGTTACTCAAGCATTGCTACATGTTTTCGGGGACCTTTTATCATTTCAATCTTTGGTACATTTGGAATTTATCCTGACATGATATCAGGTATGAATACAACTTATTTTTTCCTGATCACTGTTTAATCAGAATAACACCATTTAATAAATAATCCTTCCCATTGATTTATAATCCCATTATCATATAATAAGTTCTCACATATGTTTCATTCTAAAATATGTTTTAATATCTGGTAGGATGGCAAGGTTAGTTCCACCTTATTAATCTTATTTTAACTTTCTTTTTTTTTTTTACATATGTGAACTTTAGAGTTGGCTTATGGTTAAAAACAATTTTTGAGGCCAGGCATGGTGGCTTACTCCGGGAATCCCAGCACTTTGGGAGGCTGAGGCGGGTGGATCACTTGAGGCCAGGAGTTTGAGACCAGCCTGGCCAACATGGTGAAACCTCACCTCTACTAAAAATACAAAAATTAGCTGGCCGTGTTGTCACGCACCTGTAATCCCAGGTACTTGGAGGCTGAGGCACAAGAATCACTTGAATCCTGGAGCCGGGGTTGCAGTGAGCCGAGATCATACCACTGCACTCCAGCCTGGGCAACAGAGAGAGACTCTGTCTCTCCCTACCTCCCAAAAAAAGAGATGGTATTTTTATTATAATCTCACTTTAGCTGTAGATTAAGGAAAATTCATATAGTTTATTATGTTGAATCTTTTTTGAGAACATAGGTGTGTGTCTTAGGAATGTTTTAAAGATACCTTCTTATACATCTTTTACTTATCTAGGTTATTTTCATGTTTTGGGGGGGTTACATTTTATAAATGGGGTCTTGTCTTTCATTACATTTTCTAATGAGTTGTTTGTGTTTAGAAAGCTTATTTTCTGTTTACTAATTTGTATTCAAATGCCATGTCATATATTTTATTATTTGAATTTGTCTTTAATTTTATTTTCCAGTGTACAACTATTATCTTCAGAGTATTTATCTCCACCTTTCCAAATTATTATACCCCTAATTTCTTTCTCTTAAATTGCCTTTACTAGGAACTCCAGAATATTAGATGATGATAATATAAAAGACATCGTGATAAAATATTTTTGTGAAAGCTTCTTGTATTTTAAAAGAAGTACTTTTTCAGTTCTGTCCTTTAAACTTGAGACTAACTCCTGGTAGGTTGAGGTAGATAGTTTTATCATATTGGAAATATTCATCTATCCTTATATTACAAAGATTTTCATCAGTAGTGGATGTTAAATTTGTAAAGTGCCTTTTCAGCATCCATTGATATGACTGCGATTTTTTTTTTTCTTCTCAAATCTATTAGAATGAATTACCTGAGTAGATTTCATCTTTTGCCACCCTTGTAGCTGGGATAAACCCCACATGGTCAAGGAGTATTAGCTTTTTAATATTCACTGATTTTTTTTTTTTTGACAGGTTTATCATGTTCATTCCGATAGCTATGAGACACAAAATCAGCATTATGGAAGAAGCTTAACAAAAGAAACTATAAAGGATGGTAAGGATTAAAAAACTAATGCTTTTATGATTGAACAGTTAAATAATTCTAAAGTTATTTCAGTTTTAGTTATCATTTGGAAAAGTGATTTGATTCATAATAAATTTTTTTTTAAAAATAATGAAACTTAGATTTACAGAATTGGATAATCATAAGCCCTGGTTCATAATACATCAAGACCATGGGACTATGAATGGCCCTGTTACATTTTCATTTATTTCTTATTAATATAATTTAAAAAAATAATGAACAGCTGTGTACCAACCATCTAGCTCAATACTGGAACTAGAGGTTGTCTGTAAAATTATTTTGTAAGTAAACATAGATCATAGTATATTAAAACTGCTTGTTACATAAGAGACTTTAAAATATGTGTTGTAGCATGTAATGTATTTTTATTGAATTTTTCCATGTGTAGTTGAACTATGTAAGTTTCTAGAGCTCCACATAATGAATAATTAAGTGGCATTAAACTGATTTAAATAAAATCTGTTAACATACATATATGCTTCTAAAATATTTATGGCCAAGATATTACAAAAACAACAATATCCTAGATTCCTGGAAATAACATTATATTACACGTTTATTCTTAGCTCTGCTAAGATAGTTAGAGAAGAACTTATGCATAGTGTAAAAAGTTTGTAGAAGAATTTTTATTTTGTGTATAGAAAGCAAACATCCATAGCATGAGCTTAACAATTAGTGTTTGCCTTGGAGTACTTAATCAACAGCAAAATAACTTTCAGATGGGCTATTTAAAAAATATTTTCCCATGCTACTAATTCAGTCATACCTGAACATATCTTTTAATAGTTTCTGTCCCAAATTGGGGGAACAAGTTATTTAAAAGCAGAAATCAAATTATATATACCTATAAATTCCCAAGTATGATAAACTAGGCCTAGTTTTTAAAAAGCCCTAATAATCTGATAGGTTAAAACATTTAAAGGTCTCAATTTTCAATAATATACCTAACCTGGAAAAGCACTATTCCCAAAAATGAGCTGAACTGTTTGGAACAATTGAATCAATATTATTGAGAGCAAATGAAAATTAGTAGAGTTATGGTTTGGTATTTGGTAATGGTACCATTAAAAAATAATTAAATTTGACTCTAGGTTTTAGTTAGCTGTAAATGAGATTCTAACAAACAAGTTTTTTTGTGTTTTTTTTTTGGTTTTTTTTCCAAGACACAGTCTTGCTCTATTGCCCAGGCTGGAGCACAGTGGCATGATCTCGGGTCACTGCAACCTCTACCTCCCAGGTTCAGGTGATTCTCGTGCCTCAGCCTCCCAAGTAGCTGGGAGTACAGGCATACGTCACCATGCCTAATTTTTGTATTTTTAGTAGAGACAAGATTTTACCATGTTGGCCAGGCTCGTCTTGAACTCCTGACCTCAGGTGATCTACCCACCTCTGCCTCCAAAAGTGCTGGGATTATAGGCGTGAGCCACTACGCCCAGCCTGAACAAGTAATTTTACTGTAAAATTTCTCACAATAGCAAATAGAGCAAGTCTTGGAATCCTATTTCTTTCTTTTTTTTTTTTTTTTAGATGGAGTCTAGCTCTTTCACCCAGGTGGGAGTGCAGTGGCATGATCTCGGCTCACTGCAAGCTCCGCCTCCCGCGTTCACGCAGTTCTGCTCAGCCTCCCGAGTAGCTGGGATTACAGGCACCCGCCACCATGCCTGGCTAATTTTCTTTTTTTTTTTTGTATTTTTAGTAGAGATGGGGTTTCACGGTGTTAGCCAGGACGGTCTCGATCTCCTGACCTCGTGATCCGCCCGTCTCGGCCTCCCAAAGTGCTGGGATTACACGCGTGAGCCACCGCACCCGGCCTGGAATCCTATTTCTTAAGAGAATATAGTGAGAGAAGTAAACTATCAGTCTACGTGTAATAAATTTCCTTTTGTCTAAATAGGACATTTCATATCATGTTAGTGTAATTTAAATGTTTTCTAATAAGAGCATCTTCACCAAAAATTAAGCTGAGGTCAGATTTCTATATCAGACTAGAATTCTTAGAATTCTAGGATTAACTGTTCACTTAATTATAAGGGATGATGGGGAAAATATTGGAGAATTCTGTGATGAGTTTACTTCCCAAATAATAGTTATTTCATAATTTGATTATAATGCTCATATTTTTCTTTTTTATAGGAGTCTCCAGATTTTTTCATAATGGATATTGCTTAAGAAAAGATGCTGTTGCTGCCAGTATTCAGAAGATTGAGAAAATTCTGCAGTGGTTTGAAAACCAGAAGCAGCTTAACTTTTACGCAAGTTCATTACTATTTGTTTATGAAGGTTCATCTCAGCCAACCACTACAAAATTGAATGACAGAACTTTGGCAGAAAAGTTTTTGTCCAAAGGACAACTGTCAGACACAGAAGTACTAGAGTACAATAATAACTTTCATGTGTTAAGTTCCACAGGTAATAGAAAAATAGAGGCTTCAGTGGGCAAAAGCTTGTCCAAAATGTATGCTCGTCACAGGAAAATGTATACAAAAAAGCATCACAGTCAGACTTCATTGAAAGTTGAAAATCTGGAGCAAGACAATGGATGGAAAAGCATGTCACAGGAACATTTAAATGGAAATGTACTTTCCCAACTGGAAAAAGTTTTCTACCATCTTCCCACTGGTTGCCAAGAGATCGCTGAAGTAGAAGTACGAATGATAGATTTTGCTCATGTGTTCCCTAGCAACACAATAGATGAGGGATATGTTTATGGGCTAAAGCATTTAATTTCTGTACTTCGAAGTATTTTAGACAATTGAATTCTCTGTTACAGTCTTTTTAAAGGATGGGCCAATCATAATGAAGAGGAGCAGTCAGTATCTCTGCACCTGTAATGCTGTGTAAAAAATTTGTATTGTGAGTCGACATTTTATTTGTCTTTATAGTTTTGGAAGAAAGGTTAACTTTTTTATAATCTTACTCAGGAAAACTAATTATTTGTTCATTAGAAAACTATGAAGAATAAAGAAACTTAGGAATGTTAAGCAGGGAATGTGGTGGTACGTGGCTTAAACATCTTTTTTGGCTCAAGCAAAATGCACACCATTATTCAGTCATTAAGAGTTTAGTTAGCTTTCTGTAGCCAGTTCATGAAATCTCTGTCCACCCAGCCTTGACAATGAGCCATATCTAAAATATTACGTTATTAGAACACCTATCAAAATCTCAAAAGCACAGGTTGATGTCCTTAGTATTGCTATGTATGAAGTTATTAAAACTGGAGAAAATTCTACTTCAGAAATAAGTACTGTTTAGGTTTTATATTAAAAGTTCAGACCAGCGTATCAAAGGGTGCTTCTTAGTGAAATTTAATCGTTGCATTCCAAAGCAGATTTTCTCTTTAATTTTTACATCTCTCTCTCAAAATATTATACTTCATGAAAAAGACAGTTGATGTGGATGACAACAACAAAGTCTTGAAATTAAGGGCACACTAATTGTTCTTACCCGGGTTAGGGGAAGAGAGATGTTATTTTCAAGGAACAAAATATTTTCTTTTACAATCTTTCATTCATGAGAAAATTGGAATATAAATTTATTACATTGTGAAAAGTATCGTAAACCATATACCTTTTTATCTAAATGCAGCTTCAAAAAAGTAAATAATTGAAGTTTTATTTCTCCTCTAAATAACTTGAATTTTTTTCTTTAAAAATGTATGTATTTTTATGTCCCCATTTAGTTAAGCAGTAGTGTAAATGTTGTTAAAAGCAGTTTCTCAGAATTATAGTAAGCAATGAAAGACAGTATCTAATTAGGTTGTTATCAAAAATACCATGTGTAAATTAGTCCCTAATATAGGGTTTGGTGCGTATCTCTATTCATGCTTCTATTTCACTCTTATTCAAAACAGTTTTATATTATGTTGAATGGTGAAATTATAACTTAATTTCATGGGGACAGGGGTAGTGCTACTGTTCCTGGAAAAATTAGATTTGTATTATCTTTGTTTCACACCCACCACCTTAAAAAAAATCAACTAGTTGTTTGTCATTGAAAACATTTAAAACTTTGAGTCTTCAAATACATTTGATGTTAATGCTGTCATTACTTGCACTTCGATTCACTAATAACATTTCTAGGTAGTTACCAGTTTTGTCATAGTTCTGGAAAATATTTTGGGGTTGTAAATTGTTTCTCCTCTTTTTCTTCTAGAGTTACAAATTGAATTTTTAAATCCGAGCGCCTTTGTTGTGGTATGGAGAAAATTTCACAATTTTATGTTTATTTTACCTTCTCAGCCTTCTCTGGGGGTACTTTGCAAATACCTGAGTCCAAACAGAAGTACCAACTAAATGCTCTATGAACTCTATCCTTAGTAAATCTATTAAACCTGAATAACTTAAAAGATCACGTGCATTTTGTAATAGCAAAATTTGATTTTAATTTTTTATTTAGAATTGGTGTAATTATCACAGGGACTTCCAATTTTTCTTCACTTTTCAAATGGATATTGGCTATAGTTTTATGTTTTAATGGGAATGAATTTCAAGTGATAATCAGAAAATTTTTAGTTTTACTTTTTTCTTTTACAGTATGGATTTTGTTGTTATTTGGATAGTGGTTCGATAAATCTTAAGTTCAGATGATTAAACACTATTTTGAATCTTAACAAGATACTGAGGCTTTTTTTGTATGGGATTATATCAGCCTATGTACAATGAATTTAATAAACTTAAGTATTATCAGATTTTTGCACATTTTAGCTCAATAAAATCTGAAGTAACTGTTCAAGATTTTTTTTATCTGTATTTGGAAATATAATTTTGTAAAATCAATGTCTTACCCTTTTGATTAAATAGATCAAGTTTTGTTTTTAATAAAGCAAGAAGCCCTCTTATCTGTTTTTTTTCAGGGAAGGGATTAACATTTAATTCTGTTTGTTTACATTTGTTATTGTTATCCAGTGCTCATTTTGTGTTGCTTTATAAGAAAGCTTAGGTATAACAGAATAAGTATCTGTTTATCTAATCTACATGTGACTATTTTAGTCTCTCTCAGTCACTTAATGTTATGCTGAAATTTACCACTGTGGGGATGAATGATCACTATTCACCAAGCATATTTGAACATGTAAAGGCTTAAGAAATAAGCATATTAGGGATATAGTTTGGGTAAATAGGATTCTCATAGTTTTTTTCCCCTATGAAACATAAGTAATGATTTTAGTGTATTTCTTATGGAATACACTCATTTAAAAAGGACTTTAAGAAATTGTGGATATGAATAATACCTTTCTCTAATAAAAATTTAAATTGTATAATAGTTTTGTAATGAAGTATTTACATTAATTGATATTTTAATATGGATGGACATTGCATAGATTCAAGTAAATTAAAAATCGATGATAAATGCTAAATATTTTATCTAAATAGTTTTTCAAGAAACAGTTATGAAAATGTGTATATTAAATGGCTCTAATGTGGAGCTTGTGGTATTTCAACTCAGTACTCATTATTCTTTGTTTCATGTGTCTGGAAAGATTGTACTTACTTTTCCTCTTTACACTACAATTTGCTCTTATGGGGCTCTAAACTGTTCAACTGAAGAACCTTTGTCTGTATTTTGATTGAGCATAATTTAGTATTTTATGATTTCCAAGATGATGTTCTTATGTCTGTCAAGTCTGTGTATCAAATTTATAACATCATTTAAGAAAAAGGAATTACCGTAGACCCTTCAGTTGAAACTTTTTGTTTCACGCAACTGAAAATACATTTGTTTCTAGGGGTTGGAATATTGTAGAAGATGTAAGAAAGAAAGAAAGAAAACGATAGAACAACAGAAGAATTCTGTTTGTGAAATTACAGGAATTGTGTCTACTATGGTAAAGCATTGTCATCATTTTAGTACATTTTCTCTTACTAGTTTGACATTTTACACGTTAAAACTTGTTTTGCTTTTAAAAATGTTTACAATGCTTACATTTTTTCTCTGGTGCCTTTAGTCTTGATTTGATATGTTTGTACCCCCAGTTATCCTTTCTATTACATGTTTTTGATGTTTTCATAGCCTAGGAAACATCTATTCCTTTTGAATAATTGTCAATCTGATTATCTAAAGAGGTAACAATTATCTGTTACTGCTTTGGAAAAACAAGTAGGGTTGTCTTTGGAGGCCAGGCTTCTTAGTTCATTCAAAAATATTTCTTGGATTTATGCCATGTGTTAAGCATTTTTAGCCCCCAGTATTACAACTGTGAACCAAACAGATAAAAGGCCCTAACCATTTTCAGCATTCTCTTTGGATGGGGTGGGATTGGGGACTTAATTAAAATAGACATATAGAAAAATAGGCATCTAAATATTAAGTATGGGGTTGAAATGAAGCAACTAACAATAGTTGAAGTGAGAAGTAATATTTTGCAGTATTGTAACCTCTATTTAAGTTTGGGTAGTAGTTACAGATAGCATAAAAAAGCCTTAATTTTTCACTTTCCTTGCTGGCAAAGGTACATTTATTTAGACTGTCCATTTAAAGTAATGAACATTGCTCTGAGAAACATTTCATTACATATTCCCAAGCAAATGAGCTGTGTCTTTGCTGTATTTTACAATTTAGTACAACAGTTTTAGGCCTCAATCTTAACATCACTGTTATTTTAAATTTGGCAATGAATATGAAATTACTTTTGACTTACAGACTGATTATATTATTACTTTGAAAACGCATTAATTTCTTGGAAAAGTTTGGAGCCTCTATCTTTTTTTGAGTTAATATTTAAGTTCTCATTACTTATATTAATAGCCTGTACTAAGAGAAAATATTATTCATGCAAGTAAACAAGTTACTATAGGCTTTCAAGACTTTTCTTTAATTTTAGATTTTGTCATCATTGAGGTTTAAATTTTTTACCTACTGTCCACTTAAAATATATATTAACAGTTTGTGAAGTGAAATAGTTTTAAGTATGATGTATGATGCACCTGCATATAAATGAAAATGGCGTGCACAAAGACACTTTACTATGGGAACTGTACTGGAAGATTTATGAAAGCATGTGAAATTGCACCTAAAATTGTGTTATTAGTGACTATGAGCAGCAATGCTAAATTTATTGTACTTGATGAATGAATGTATTTAGTCTAGTCACAGTTGCTTTGGTTTAAATGTATAAATGTCTTTAGGGTTTTTTTTTTTTAAATGTGTTTGTAATTTGTACTATTGTGGGAGTATACTTGGACTGCAGGGGTTATTGTCAATGTGTGATTTGTGGTTTTATTTTATAGAATCATCTAATGTGATATACCAATTTTTATAAGTGATATTTACATAATTCTAATAACTGTATATTTGACAACCTATTAAAATGTTTTGCATTGGAACTTTTTTCATTAATTGTAACATGCTAACATGGTGGTTTAAAAATAACTCATTCATTCAACAGATATTTGAATGTTATGTATCAGAAACTACAGGAATCATTGGGGAATCAAAGATGACAAAGTGCATCAGTAGAAATTCCATAATTTCAGAAAAATTGGAGAAGGGATTTTTTTTTAAGCGTACACATTGGAAATGATAAAGTATTTAAAGTTTTCCATGGATATTTATTTTTTCTATCACATAAACTAAAATCTTTAGAATCAACCTAGAAGGAGAAGTGGGCCATAGGAGAAACAAATTGATATGGCTATGAAAGTGCAATAACTTAAGCTTAAGTAGGTAAGTTTTTTGTTTTTGTTTTTGTTTTTGCATGTATTTGAAATTTCAGGAATTAGTGACCAAATTATTCTTTTCATTATTAGTTAAAAAGAGGGTACTGTTGAACACCTACTGGTTTTCCAGGCACTATATCTTTCTTTGGAGATTTTAAAAAGTTAAAAAGGATTCAGTACCTATTATCAAGACATATACTGACTGAAAGAGAAAAAAACATGTTGATGTGGGATAAAGTAGTGGAATTATGATTGACTTCTCAATATCAAGCAGGGTTGTGAAGATAGAGAAGTCATTCTAATAACATGCAAGAGGAAGAAGAGAGTGTGATTTATAATATCGTAGTGCTAAAGAAGGTTGTATTGAATTCCTCCTTAATGCCTGCTTCTTTGTGAATGCTATGAGGAGGAGCAATACTATGTGATGTAGTAGTTTTTTCCCTCCTGATTAAGATAGGCTGCTTAACTGCTAAAAAAAAAAAACCAATGGAACCCACTGCCACAGTCCCCAAGTTATAGCTAAGTGTAAAGACTAAATAAAAGCTAAAGAGAAAGAATAAAAAGTGAAAATAATTGTAAGTAAAAATAATCAGGTCAGGATTTTGTTTAAATGCAGATTCTGATTAAGTAGACTGGACTGGACTCTGATGCTGGTCCATGGAGCACACTTTTGACTAACAAGATTTGCAACAAGTTCCTTGGAGGTAGGGTGTGCACTACCACTTGAACAGAGGCCCAACTAGAGTTGTTTGAAGGCCAAGAGAGAGTGCTGGCAACAGAAAAGGAAATGGGCTTAGAATGTGAAGAAAATACAGCTAGAAATGGCTTAAGATAACGCTGGCCACTCAATTGGAAGAAAAAGTTCATTGAGTTCATTGGAAAGTTAATGTCAAGGACATTAAACCATGCCTCCTGCAACAAGTTTTGGGAGTCCTGAATGATAGACTTGGTATTTTCTATTATTTGTGCCTTTAGCCTTTTTTTTTTTTTTTTTTTCTGTGTGAATAATTACTACTTTGCCAACCTAAGAAAATATCTGCATATGCTTGTTAATTACATTGTTCTTGTCATCTGACAACATTCTAGATGTGCTTTGGGCATAAATGACATGGTACCATTGGCTCAAATGCCAAGAAATGTTGAAAACCAAGTCTTTCTAAGAGGAGTTAGGAAAGTCTTTAAAATTATTATTTAATGAAAGTTAAATTTTTAAAGTGCCTTGGAATGGGCTCTAGGAAAATGATGAGTGTGGAAGCATCGTGTGGAGATAGTGCACAGAGGAATAACCAGTCTCACCTCATACACTTTAAAGATCATATACTTAAGGTAAATAGACCTAGTTTATAGCTTTTGAGGCTTGAATGCAGTTCAAATGACATCCTCATATTTATAAATTTGTAAAGAAACTGTAATACTGTAACTTATAATTCATACTCGTTTTAACTCCCAGTTTCCACTCTTCATAGTGGTTGGCCCTGACCCACCCAAGTTATTGTCAGAGGTGGAGGGGATAATCAGTCCAACTCATGGACTAGCCTGACCACTCTGTCCACAATTATTGCTGCATGACACCCCTAAGTGTCAGCGTAAGTCTTAACTCCCTTAATTATTTGGATGGATCTGTAAGTGGGCTGAGCAGTTTTGCTGATCTTGGCTAGACTTATGTCTCTAGAATCAGCTGGCAGGTCGTCTGGGGGTAGGGGTGGGACAATGTGTCTCATATTTCAGCAGGCTAGTCCAGGCATTTCTCTTAGTTGTAGTTAGGAGTTCAGGAGAAGCTGAAAACATGCAAACAGTTTTCAAGTTTCTGTTTAAGTTTGCTACTGTTGCTGAATGCAGAGTCAGAGTGGGAGGACGCTGAAGAAGGGTGTGGATATCGGAAGCCACAGTACAATCAACTACATGCTCCAACCTCAGATTAACTCACACAGGGCACCAAGAAAGTGTGTCTTGTCGTCCATGACTTTCTGGGGCAGCAATGTCAGAACAAGTTAGACATTTACCTTGGATATTTAATTCTGTGGATCAGAACAGAGGCAGCAGGACAAGCAGCATATGTGAATTTTAAAATCCCTTTTCTTGTTTCTTTTTTTTTTTTCTTTCATCCATTACCTCTTCTAGGTAGAGCCCACTGGGCAGTCCTAGAGTATTGCCATCTTCCACTTTAAATGATGATGTTATAGTTTGGAGAGTGGTTTGGTGTCCTAAGCAATCTTGTCTTATTCAAGAGTTTCCTTGGTAATCAATGTCAACTGATTTTATTTCTAGTGTAGGCAAACTGTTCACTTCTATGACAGAAATGATGCAAAATAATGCATACCTTCTATTGTGTGTTATAAACACCAGTTCACTAGTTAATGTTGAAACTCCTTTCACAAATCTAGTAGTTTTAGTTCAGCTTTTAGATGCAGGGGCTACTTAGTTTTAAAATACTGCTTGAACTTGAATATGCTGTTTTATTTCAGTTTAGTTGGATTTTCATCATCCTAAATCAGAATTTCACATTAATTCATTGTCATTTTCTCCCTGCTATTGTTTTTTCTTTTTAATGTACCAAAGAGAGTGAAAAGTCTTAGGAGGAATGCCTATTTACTTTATAATTTCCCTTTCCCATGCATTTCCCATTCATTTTTTCCCCAGAGGGGATACTATTAGGTTTTTACTCTGTTATTGGTAATAATATGTACATTTCCATATGTAATAATTAGTTTTGAATCTATTTCTTGGGGATAATAAAATTAGTAAATCTTCTTTGAAAAATGGCAACATCTAGCACTCTGGCCTTATCCAAATGTATCAGTGTGTTTATCCCTAATTTCTAGTTTCTAGATTTAAGTAAATTTGCCTAATCTTAAGTAGAAGGGTTAATCAGACCTGTGCTCAGTTACTACACAAATATGTGCTATGTAGCTTTTCCAGGCTAATTTTTACTTTTTCCATATAGCTTTTGTAGAGACCTTACTTTCATGAAAGTGCTCAAGGATCTGAGTTTTTGAAATATGATACCATCCATTTGAGATGAAGCCATAAATAGCAGATAACATATTAGAAGCTTCCACATAACAAATCTGCAAATAACTGAAGTGCATTTCTTCAAGTATTACAGTGTTCTCAAACTGTTTATAGTAATCCTTCCAAAAGATATTGCACAATTCTTTATATTTTCAGAAGGAGATATTTAAGGTAAACAGTGACTATTTTTTCACCGTTTTTAAATAAGGTCAGGCCAGGAGGTGGTAGATGTTTGGTAGCCACTTCCAGAATCATCGTTATTCCTGCTCCTTCCTTTAATAAAACAAGGCAAGTGCCTTTGAAGTACCTGCTCTCCCTCCTTATTTCAGTTATCTATCCATAGCTCCTCCAA
The DNA here is from genome assembly GCF_002776525.5 of Piliocolobus tephrosceles. Taxonomy (NCBI): domain Eukaryota; kingdom Metazoa; phylum Chordata; class Mammalia; order Primates; family Cercopithecidae; genus Piliocolobus; species Piliocolobus tephrosceles. The sequence continues at coordinate 54,135,816 of NC_045442.1, read as the reverse complement.
TGATGTCAAAACAGCAGGCCTTTGAAGTACCTGCTCTCCCTCCTTATTTCAGTTATCTATCCATAGCTCCTCCAATGATGTCAAAACAAAGTACCTGGCTCACATTCATACTCCACATTACAGTTTCTGAAGTTATTTTTGATCATTTTTTGTACACATAGGTGATTTTTCCGATACCTTGACCTCTCAATCTCTGACCTCCTCACTTCCAGTGATTTTATTTTCTACCCTAACTTCAGCCATTCATTCTCATGGGCACTCTAGACATTACTGATTAATATCCCACCCTATCTCCTCCTATACTTTCATCTTCCTCTTTCTACTATTTTCACCCACAAGGATCCAGTGCGTTGATTCTAACCTTTGCATTGTCCATCATCTTCATGTTCTTACTTTAAGCCTTATACAACTTGGATTCAAAAGTCCTTCATTACAGTCACTCCCATATACAGTTACAGATTTTCTAGCCCTATTCCTTTCATTGTATTTCCCTGGGAAACTCAAACCCTGATTTTCTTTATTTTCTACCAACTCAGTACCTGTACCTTAGAGATGAAAAAAGTTGGCATGTTCTCACTTAAAAGAGGGAGCTAAACAAAGGATACTGATGGACATAAAGATGGCAACAACAGACACTGGGAACTACTGGGGGTGGGGTGGGTCAAGGAATGAAAAACTGTTAGGTACTGTGCTTAGTACCTAAGTGATGGAATCAATCATACTCTAAACCTCAGCATCACACAATATAATATACCCAGGTAATATAATATATATTATAGATAATATATATTAATATAATCTATATAATATGTATTAATATATAATATAATATGTATAATATAATACAAACCTGCAAAAGTGTCACCTGAATCTAAAATAAAAGTTGAAATTATTTTAATAAAAATAGCTAGATGAAAATGGAGAAAAACACAGCAGTCTTCCTGGTGTCTCTTGAAATTTATTCAAACTCCAAGTGGTTTGAAGATTGCCTTCACTACTGTCAAGGCAATCTTACTACGCCTTCAAAGCCAATTACCCCACCATTCTTCCAGAGGGCTGTTTCACCATGCCTCCTCCCTCAGCCTCCCTTAGTCCATGTTTTTACCTTTTCATTAAGAAAATGGTTGTAATTGAAATGTTAGCACATCTTCAAACCTACATATCCATCTCCTTCCAGATCCATATATATATATTTTTCTTTTCTGCTGTTGTAATGGATGAACACTGCCATTTTCTATGTGAATTTAACTTGTCTCCTGTTGCCCTTAGATCCAATACTCTCTCTCATATTAAAAACCATCACTGGGCCAAGTGTGGTGGCTCATGCCTGTAATCCTAGCACTTTAGGAGGTCAAGGAGGGATGATCTCTTGAGCCCAGAAGTCCGAGACCAGCCTGGGCAACACAGTGGGATCCTGCCTCTAAAACAGCAACAAACAAACAAAAAGCCATTTGTGGTAGCATGCGCCAGTAGTCCCAGCTACTCAGAAGGCTGAGGTGGGAGGATCACTTGAACCCACGAGGTGGAGGATGCAGTGAGTTGCGATGGTGCCACTACACTTCAGCCTGGGCAACTGAGTGAGACCTGTCTCAAAAACAACAGCAAAACATTACTACTGCTATGCTCACTCCTTTCTTCTGCAACTGGAATGTTTTTCTATCTACTGTGGCATTCCCATTAGTATACAGGTAAGATTTTCCATACCTATGATATTCCCCCCTTTAAGCATCTATTATTGACTTTTCCTTTACTCCTACACCTACCACCCTATTTCTTTGCTCCCTTTTCAGCAAAATGCCTCAACTTATTTCCAATTCTCCTTCTTTTCTTGGTTGACTCACTCTAATCAGGCTTTCTCACCATCCCAGCCCTGACACCTCCATAAATTGAAACAGTTCTTGACAAGAACAACTTCTATATTATTACTTCTGAAGTTCAATTCTCCTCATTTTACATGACATAATAGCATTGGAGACAGTTGAATGTATTCTCCATTATAAATGTTCTCTTTCTTCATTTGGCCTTATTGACATTTCATTCTCCATATTTTTCTCCCACCTTTTATCTTCTCAGCACCTTTCATTGAATCATTCTCTTTTCACCAACCCTTGAGTCTTGGTGTATTCTGAAAGTCAGTCTTCTCTTTTATGTAATACTTCTTTAGGTCAGGTTCTGAAACCTATTAGACTTAATAGGTTTCAATAATGACTACTTTATAAAACCGTATTTGCTATCCTGAACTGAAACTTATAGGTAATATAATCTATTCACACATATGATTTTTAAAAATCAATACACAGAATACTGATAAAAAGTCAAGGAAGACCTAAATAAATTGAAGATATGGCATAGTTATGGATTGAAAACTCAGTTTTTAAGATGTCAATTATTATCAAAATGATCTGTAGATTTGAAACAATCCTGATTTAAATCCTAGCAGAATATTTTTCCCTTAAAAAAAATCTACACTCTAAAATATGTATGGAAAGGCAAAGGGAATAAAACAGCCAAAACTATTTTGAAAAAGAATGAAGTTGTATGGCCGGGTGTGGTGGCTCACTCCTGTAATCCCAGCACTTTGGGAGGCCAAGAAGGATGGATCACCTGAGGTCAGGAGTTCGAGACCATCCTGGCCAACATGGTGAAACCCCATCTTTACTAAAAATACAAAAATTAGCCAGGCGTGGTGGTGCATGCCTGTGGTCTCAGCTACTCATGAGGCTGAGGCAGGAAAATTGCTTGAACCCAGGAGGCAGAGGTTGCAGTGAGCTGAGATCGCGGCACTGCACTGCAGCCTGGATGACAGAGGGAGGCTCCATCTAAAAAAAAAAGAAAAAGTGAAGTTGTATAATTCACACTACCAAATTCCAGGGTTCACTCTAAAGCTGCAAAAAACAAAGACACTGTGGTATTGAGAGATAGATACATAGATAAATGGAACAGAAAATAAAGTTCAGAAGTAGACACAAACAAATATGATCAATTGGTTTTTTAACAGCTTTATTATATAATATACAATAAATTGCACATATATAAAATATACAATCTGATAATTTTGATATATGTATATACCTTGAAACCAGGAAAATGAACATATCAATCAATTGTAAAAATTTCCTTATGCCCATTGGTAATCCTGTTTGTAGGCCCTCCTCATCATCACTCCTTCCTTTCTCCATTCCCAGGCAAATAATGATCTGCTTTCAAGTACATACAGTTATTTGAATTTTTGTTATTTCTATACTTTCTATTTATTGATTTACTTGGTGTGGCTTCTTGCTTTCAGAATAATTGTTTTAAAATTTATTCTCATAGTTTCATATATCAATAGTTCATTTCTTTTTAATTGCTACATAGTATTCATATAGAGAGAGAGAGAGAGCACAATTTTCTTGTCTGTTGACCTGTTGGTAGAAATTTAGATTATTTCTGGTTTTTGACTATTACCATAATAAAGCTACTACGAACTTTTGTGTACAAATCTTTGTATGAACATATGCTTTGGTTTTTCTTGGATAAAAACCTAGAAGTAGACTGGCTGGGTCATTTAGTGGTTTAACATTTTAAGAAATTGCTGAACTGTTTTCCATAGTGATTTGACTATTTCACATTTTTACCATTCTGGTTGCTCCACATCCTCACCAACACTGATATGGTCAGTTTTTTTGTTTTTTGTTTTTTCCAATTTGAGGCATTCTAATAGATTTATAGTAGTATTTCATTGTGGTTTTAATTTGCATGTCATTGATGGCTAATGATGTCATTTTATGTGTTTATTTACCATCTATACATCTTCTTTGGAGAAGTATCTGTTTAACTTTTTAAGCATTCCTTTCTTATAGGCTTTCCCACCCATATCATTATTGCACACTGGGAGTTAATGATACATCCTGGATATAAGTTATTTATTAGATATAATTTGCAAGTATTTTCTCTCAGTCTGCGAATTGTGTTTCATTCTCATTACAGAGAAAACATTCTTTTTGAAAACCAGAAATTTTTAAATTTGCAGAAGTTAATTCATCAGTGTTTTTTCTTTTTTATGTATGGTACATTCGATACCGGCTCTAAGAAGTATTTACTTAACCCAAGGTCACAAGATTTTTACATTATGGATAAGTCATGAATTATGATTCGAGATTCTTAGTACATATGTATTGAATGAACAAAAGAAATTACACTTCTTACATTTTAAAATCACATAGCTTCATCTTGCAGTGCTTTTGTGTGTGTGTGTAAAACATTTTTAGGCTACAATTTATTTTCACTGCAATCCCCATTGGATTGATGAGAGAGTTTGGGCCCCCAGTGGTTTAACAGCTCTGTCCACAGTATCAGGAACTTGGGTGCAAACCCAAACACACCACACCACAATTCAAAGAGAGTCAAGCTCTAGCCACAAGTTAGGTGTATTTCATTATTAGGAACACACTAAAGCATGCTAGTAATTTTTTCTAAACTAGGAGTGGGTATTAATTAGATTGTGAGAAAAGTTTAAGTAGAGTTTCTGCAGTTCAGTGGCCTCTCCTCTAGTGAAAATACTTTGACCTTGTGTAATAAATCATCCCATGTGTTCTCATAAAACAGTGGCATTATTTTTAAAAAGACCTTAAATAGTAAATGAACAAAAATAGAAAATGTAGGTTGTATTTTCGTATCTGTAAATGTCTTTCTTAATGAAGAAATGAGCCTCTTCCACATAAAAATTTGCAACTTGATTATTTCAGGCATTTTCAGCCTTTTCTACTCTTGATTCTTTTCCTGTCTTCATTATGTTCATTCCATGAAAATGGGCCACAAAGGAGTGTGCCACAAAGAATATCACAAGAAACAGGTTCTTTAAAAAGAATCTTTCTGAGGGAACCAAAGTTGAGGTGAGGCCAAAAGATTTAGAAGACACTTAGAGATACGCTGTGGGCTCCACAGTCTGGATCAGCTCCTTCCTCTGGGCCAGGCCTGTGAAGCAGTGATGGTGAGTGTTGCAGCAGAAGCAGGTCCTGCCTTACCCTCCAGGACACAAACTGATCCAGTCAGTACATGAGGCCACTATTGTCCATTTTACAAATGAGGGAACTGAGGCCCATGTCTAATGTCATGCAGTTAATTGGTGTTAAAGCTAAGATTTGGGCCCAGGGCTGGTGGGCACTTGTCTTTCTCCCTTGGTACCTATCATTTCTCCACACTTTAGGTACACAATTTGTTCATTTGCATCAGTACGAAGTTAGAAAAGTCCCACCCAAAGACAGACAGACTGACAGACAGACAGACATACTTTTATCTAGTAGCACTTGAGGAAAAGAACACAGTTGGCTCTATGTATCTGCAGGTTCCTCATTTGTAGATCCAACCAATCAGAGATGGGAAATATTCAGGAAAAAAAAAAAAAAAAAAAACTCCAACAAAAGTAACAATAAAATAATTAGAAATAATACAAATTTTAAAATACAGTACAACAACTATATAGCTTTTACATTGTATTATGTATAATACATAATCTAGAGATGATTTAAAATATACAGCAGGATATGGGTAGGCAACCTACCCATATAAAATGATATTTTATATCATAGACTTGAGTATCTGTAGATTTTGGAATCCATCTGGAACCAATCCTCCACAGATACCAAAGGATGACTGAATTAGATAAAATTCAGCAAGTATGTCACTAACACCACCCTCTCTTTCCCACTATACCAGGGAGTGTCACTGTGAGGTGGAATTCCCTCCTTCTCCCCGAAAGGAGAAAAACCACTGAACTCATAGGCTTCATTTTTCCTAGCTGGACAGAGATTGGTGACTTGGAGTTAATAATCTTTAACAATACATAGAAGAGGTGATCTCCACAAGAGATGAGGGGTTCTGGGAAAGCAGATGGCAATATATTGTTTACCTCGATTGTGACAGTGGTTATACAAATGTTATCTATTTGTCAAGACTTGAGAAACTTATGAATGGTTGCATTTTGTTATATGTAAATTATAATTAAATAGAGTTATGAAAATAAGCAATAGGCAATGTAAGGCCTGCACATGCTCTGCCAACTGTTCTTGTTCTAAAACACATTGAGTTTGTTTTCATGAAAATTAAGCAGTAAAGCACAGAGCAGAACACAATCTGACTGAAAGAAAAACACATTTTCTGGTTTATAAAGGTTAAATGTCCTTCCCCCAGCAACATCTCTTAGCAGACCACTAATTATTTTAATCTCTAGCTCTTAAACTTGTGTTCCAAAAGAACAAATCAGAGATCCATGCATTCAAGTTTAGTTTCTTCTGAGCATTCACACACTTGAACACCCTTCGTTTACTTAAATGGATAAGTCACCAAGTCGGAAAACATTGGGTTACTTTCTCATGAACTATTCCAATTTTTGGTTTGGTTATTCCGGATATTTTACTGAAGTTAAACTGTGATCTAAAGTATAGTAACTAGAAGTTCAATTGTGGTCTAAAGTGTAGTAACAGTAGCTAGTATTCACTGAGTTCGTAGTCAGTCCCAGCACTGTACTTTACATGAATTAAGCCATTAGCCATTTAGCAGCCAAAGTAATTAGAAATAGTCACAGTGTAATTTAGCTACATCAGAGCAGTAACAATACCAAAAAGTCTTAGAAAAATATAGATTCCTTTGTAGTGAACCTTAGCTCCATCTTTGGAGTCAACACCATCTTTCCAGTTGTCTCTGCAACAAAACAAAAAAAGAGTCATCTTTGACTTTGTCTTCCAAATCCATTCTATTAGTAAGGTTTGTTAGTTCTACCTTCAAAAATACACCCAGAGTCCGACTCCCTCTCACCACCGCCAGTGTTAGTCCCCATCATCTCTTTCCAGGGTTGCTCAGTGGCCTTTTAGATTCTTGCATGCTTTCCCTTTTGTCACCCTATCCTTTTTCTCCATTAGCAGTGAGAATGAGGATGTTAAAATCTGAGTCAAATCATTTCACTCTCCCACTCAAGATCCTCCAATAGTATCCCATCTCACTTGAATAAAATCCAAAATACGGTTTTCCAGAGCCTTATATTCTCGAAACTGTGGCTGCCTCTCTGATCTCATTTCCTTACATTCCTATCATACTTAGCCCTCTGGCTAAGCTGGCACTGCCCATCATGCAGTTCTTCCTCCTACGCCTGGAATTTGAACTTGCCTTTACCTGGAACTTTGAGTTGTCACATTTAAATAGACTTCTCCCCAACGCTTTCCAGTTTGCTTTGCCCGTATCGTGGCCCTAGAAGGCTTTTTGCTGGGTAAGAAGAGCCAGCGCCTCATGACTCAGGCATTTTACACTGTCAAATGTTTCTTCATGGCACTTATTATTATCTGACATATATTATGTTTTTCTTATTTATTTATTGTCTGTCTCTCCCATCCTGTGCCCCAACCCCCCCCCCCCCCCCCCCCCCCACCACCATATTCTCCCTCTGTAGAAGGGAAGCTCAAGGAGAGCAAAAGCTTTGTCATTTTTGTTCCTGGTTGCTTCTGTAGCATCTAGAACACTGTTTGGAACAGAGTAGGTGCTCATTATGTGAAAAAGAAAGAAAGAAAGAAAGAAACAAAGAAAGAAAGAAAGAGAAAGACAGAAAGAGAGAGAGAAAGAAAGAGAAAGAGAGAAAGAAAGAAAGAGAAAGAAAGAAAAGAAGGAAGGAAGGAAGGAGGCAGGAAAGAAAAAGAAAGAAAGAAAGAAAGAAAGAAAGAAAGAAAGAAAGAAAGAAAGAAAGAAAGAAAGAAAGAAAGAAAAAGAAAGAAGAAAGCAGGCAAGAAAGAAAGAAAAGAAAGAAAAAGAAGAAAGAAAGAAAAAGACAGAAAGAAAGAAAGAAAGAGAAAGACAGAAAGAGAGAGAGAAAGAAAGAGAAAGAGAAAGAAAGAAAGAAAGAAAGAAAGAAAGAAAGAAAGAAAGAAAGAAAGAAAGAAAGAAAGAAGCAGGCAATAAAGAAAGAAAAGAAAGAAAGAAAAAGAAGAAAGAAAGAAAGAAAGAAAGAAAGA